>NC_081527.1:30603980-30903980 GCF_030273125.1 Centropristis striata
TTTTTAAATATATATAAATAAACCATAGGCAGACAATGTAAATGCAAACAGCAAAATATGTCCACCCTACATATTGGGCTAATTTTAGCATTTCATTTAGCATGGATGGACCTTCAGTTAGCAACATGACTCAGTTGACAAGTTGACTGTGTACTGTTTAGCAAATATATTTCAAATTTCTGAAAGGTTTTCATATTGATTGATATTTCACTATGAGAGGGTGGACATGTTAAGCTTCAGCTACAAACATAATGTGATGAAAATACAAAAGCGTAAATACTTATTCTGCAACTAGTCACTGTTTCAGCCTCCATTAAAGAAAGACAAATTAACGGGAAAAATGTCACTGAGAGCGTCAGAGGGTTTCTTAAAAGAGCAGTTTCCCCATAATGACAGGGTGGACTGTGAAAATATGAAAATAGAATATATATAATCAAAATGACTCATTTGATCAAATTACATGTTGACAATATAACCATTTCATTTTTTTCTGAATTAATATCATTTAACCACAAATTACACACACTGTAGTAAGCGGAGCAGTGTGTGGGGCATGCCAAAATCACATACAAAAAAAACAAAACTGTATAATGGGAGACTTATCATTGTATTGATATGTGTGTAAATATTTGGCCATTTATGATAAGACCTTAGAGTTTAATTATTTTTGCTGCATTTTCATGATGACTGAGCGATTCTGAAGATTCTGTATGAAGATCCATACACCCTGAGGAAATGTTTTTAGATGTAACCCATGTAAAATAAAGGGGTTTTAATTTTTGTCAATCCACCAGAGTGCCTGCATTTTCGTCTTTTGAGTTCACTGTTTACCCATTTGCAAGAGCACCGGTGTATTTAGGGACACCAGCACCGCTCCTGTTATTCTGTTTTTTATGTCCAGAAAAGAGTTGGCCCACTGCTGCCACGACAACGTGTGAGGCGGTTGCCATTACAACATTTTCTTCGCTGCAGTGAGACCAGCCCATAGTAAACGCCTCTGCTGTAGATAGAGTCATCATTGAGTAAAAGTAAAGTCGGTGACAGTGTAACAAGTATTTCAAGCATATTGCTTAAAGTGAGACATATATGTCTCCAAAAGGCAAACACATTGGGACATTTTTAAACATATGTTAAAAAGACCCTGATACATTAAGTGCACATAGATCGCGATATAGGCTACTGAGAGAATTTTTAAAAACCTGACCTCACTGTATAAAATGACGAGTGTAGACTTCTCAGATAATCACAACCTCATGAAACTTTACAACCACAAACTAGAGACCTAGAGCATTCAGATGATCTATAGTTGTCCAATATATATTGACAGTAAGATGGTTTCTCAGCAGTTTCCAGATCAAAAGTCAATCGAATCGGCATCCAATTGGTAAAAAAAAATATCTATTGTTACAGAAATCATTTGAAACCAAATAAGTCATTTTTATTGTTGTTTTATCTTTTTTTAAATCATTTTTTAAAAATCTACTTGTAATTTCACTCTGTTCTTACAACTTTACCGGTTATTAAAGCATTTAAATCTATTCTATTCCATTTTTATGTTTTTTATGATCTTGCACACATCAGTCTCAAGCTGCTATTTAACTATTTTCCTGTTGTTTTTTTATCGTCTACATTTTTTCTGTCTTATTATCAGCTGTGAAGCATTTTTAACTGCAGTAACCATATTTTCTTTTGTATAATGCTTACAATTTAAACGTGTTGTTAACTGAGCATGTCTCAAATAATTAATAAACTGGTTAACTGTTACATCAACACTATATAAGGCATTCATTTCTCATGACAACTTAAGCTACCGAGTTAGCTGCTTGCCAATTAGCTCTCAATTAGCCACGTGCCAGCTGATTTTCCTTCAACATGTTGGATGTAACTTTTGTTCTCTTTGTTTTTATTCTTCTAGCTTTTTTTTCAGACTGTCTGAACTGACCAACCACAGTTTCTGGACTGTGAAGCACTTTGAACTGCAGTAACCATAGTTTTATTGGGATTACGGTCATAGTTTAATGTTGTGAATTGAAATAAAAGTGCTTGGTTAGGTTTTGGATAAGGTAATTGGTTTAGGTTCAAATATTACGGAAGTCGTGTTCGCAAAACAAGTCAACGTTAGTTTCACACAGGACAGGAACAGTGGCCTTAAGGGTTTTTTTGACCCTGATTTGCAAGCCTTAATTAGAAACATATTTGTGATACGTCGTGTCGTGGCAATTTTGACAACTGCACTAAGTTAATGGGTGAGCTGGCCAAACACAAAGCACTCAATACTCTGTTCAGCAAGTTTTATTAGCACATTTGTATTCCATACACCGCACGATTCCGAATGGCTCTTTTACAGTACAACAAAGCCCCGTACACCACTCGACTTGTGACTGTTGCACTTTTCAGCATTGGCTCTTCAGCAAGACTCAATGTGGCCCTACCTTCCTGCCCTATATATCACATCAGAGCCCACTGGTCTACATGTTCCCCTCAATCATGGCGTTATCATTGTTAAGTTCACAGTGAGTTCCCACAAGGCCTAGCGTCTTGAATATCAAGTAGGTCGCCGCCTAGTTCATGTCCCACCATGACAGGAAGTACCAAATTTGGTAACGCTTTATATTAAGGTCCTTGTAATAACCATTAATTAACAAGTAATAAGGCCCTTGTAAGTCCTTACAAGATGCTTATTAACATTATTGTGTGTTTATAAGCTTATATAAGTGTTAATAATGGCATTACAAACACCCATGACCCACCCATTATGTCTTTGCCATGCCTTTATTAATCTTATTTTGTTTGCTTATTGATATTAAAATATACTTTATTGCTCATCTATTATAAGTTAACTATAAGTTAACTATGCTTTTTGCAACTACCGGATCTAAAGCGAGAACAATGCCTCATTACTTTTTAATTAATGGTTATTAAGGACCTTATTATAAAGCATTACCCCAAATTTCCTTCACAGTCGACAACAAATACGGAGAAAATACGTTTCCCTTTAAAGTTGAGAATGCCACTTGGCTCCAGTGACTTCCAGTCATTTACAAGACTTCCTCCTGTCCCTCCAGCAGTGCTCTTCCCAGACTGGGCCTACAAACCAGCCTGGTCGCCCGGCTCCAGACAGGTGCAGCTGTGGCACTTCCTGCTGGAGCTGCTGGGACGTGGCGAGGGCGGGGCCATCGGCTGGGGAGGGGAGTGGGGCGAGTTCGTCATCCGGGACCCGGAGAGGCTGGCCAGACTGTGGGGAGAGAGGAAGGGCAAGCCACACATGAACTACGACAAGCTCAGCCGGGCGCTCAGGTGATGCACATAAATCTACACGTTTACAGTCCTGACATACAGTGTACACACACACACACACACACACACACACACACGGTTCTTTAACTGTGTGTAATCCTCTCTCTCTGTGCAGCTTCTCCCTCAGGCTGATGCTGTAAATAAAATGTTCTTCTCGCCAACATATGTTTTAAAAATTTAAAAATGCCCACAGATGTAGCACCTGCCATTTGGGAAGCACTTTTATCTTAAGTGCCCTACAGGAGCAGGAAGGCGTCCCACAGACGTCCTGTACACTTCCAGCCTCGCATTAACACCCAGCAGGAACAGTCAAGAGTGTAGTCTGACACAGGAAACATTTTACTTCCAGATACTACTACAACAAGCGCATCCTGCACAAGACCAAAGGGAAAAGATTCACCTACAAGTTCAACTTCAGCAAACTCATTCTGGTCAACTACCCAGGATACCCACCACCACCACCACCACCACCACCACCGCCCAGCCATCAGGTCATCACCACGTCTTTACATCTCAAATCACGATTCATTTTTGCAATATTTTGACATGATGGCCATTTTGCTCAGGGTGGGAAAGAATCTCCTGGAGTGCACTGCAAAAAAGGTGTGTCTAAAAACAAGATAAAAACACTAAATCTGAGGGAAGTGATCTTGCTGCATGGACAGATAATTTCACTTGAAAAGATTTCTTGAAATAAGATTATTAAATCTAAAAATAAGCATGTTGTACGCTTAAAATAAGAAATTAACTCTTAAAACGAGATAAATTAAAGCGATGAACTGGCCCAAGCAGAGTGCACTGCAAATGATTGTTTCTTACCAAGATAAAAAAAACCTTTAGATTTAGAAGTGTTAGATAATTTATCTTGTTTTAAGAGTTAATTTCTTATTTTAAGCGTACAACATGCTTTTTTCTAGATTTAACAATCTTATTTCAAGAAATCTTGTCAAGTGAAATTATCTGTCATGCAGCAAGATAATTTCCCTCACATTTAGTGTTTTTATCTTTTTTTTAGACGCCCCTTTTTTGCAGTGTGTTGCAGAGGTGACATATTTTTGTATGCAAACTAAGAAGTTTCCATCACAAATGCCAATGGGAATATTTTATTGGATTTTGGATTATTGCAGAAAATAAGCTCTGTGGCAAACAAAAGTGACCCTGAGCACAACATAAGCCAGGTGAATTTGGTGAATTACATTAGCTTTTTTATACACTACAGGTCAAACGCTTGGGGTCGCTTAGAAATGTCCTTATTTTTTAAAGAAAAGCACAATTTTTAAACATTTATATTCATAACACACAGTTGTTGATGTGGTAAATGACTATTAAATCTGGAAACGGCAGATTTTCTCATGTAATATCTATTACATATATTGTCAGCAACCATTGTTTTGATCCACGTTTGTAGTGTTGAAAGGCTGATTGATCATTAAAACAGTTAAACATTATGTTAGCACAGCTGAAACAGTTTTGTGCTGATTTGAGAAGCAATAAAATGATCCTTCCTCAGGCTGGTTGAGTAGTTAGAGGTAAAGTTGTCAATGTCTTTACTATATTTTCGATTAATTTTGTAATTCATTTTATGAATAAAACAGTTTGTTTCCATGGAAAACAACAGAGACATTATCTGGGTGACCCCAAACCTCTGAGTGCTAAGGTACATTTGTTTTGAAAGACAGCTCTTTTTTTTCTTGGAGATACCTGTAGATTTATCTCTCATCACATTAGCTGCAATTTGATCAGTTTCTAAAAAAACAAAACATGGGTCTAGTCCTTTAAGAGTTTTATTCCAAAAACACTTGAAGTAAAAAAATAATTACCTTAACCGTATTATTCCATTAAAACGGGCCGCCTCTGATAGAAACAATTACTTCAACTTTATCATTTAATATAAAACTTGCCGACTTGAATAGAAATCATAACTGAAACTTTATCATTTAATATAAAACTGGCTGACTGACTGATCCTCTAATACATTGAGGGAGTCAGTGTGTTACAGTTATATCATGTTCACAGGCAGACTGAGGTCTTAGGTTACCTCCTTCAAACAGCACTGTCATTTATAATTAAAGTAGAAACACCCAGTGTAAAGTGCAGTCTATTAAAAACATGTACTATTCGTTTTTTGTAAATTGAAATCCCAGTTTGGAATAAAACTCTTAATATCATGTATTGTAATTAAGTTTTTATCATATTTCAATTTTAAATGAGGCCACCCGTGTGGAAAAATATCAGGAACTCCTTCCCGCTATTAACTTTATGAATGTCTTAATCGCCTGAAGTGCTTGTTTCTCCTCTCAATGACATCATCTTTGAGCTACAGTCGGTTTAATAAGTCATTAATAGATCCCCTGTGTTCTTCATGATTTGTGCACTCACCGTCACACTATTTTGTGTTGAAAGATCCATGTTCTCATTACAATCCTCCTCCCATCTCATGCTCCATCCGTCCGTCCTGCAGCTCGTGCAGAGCGGCTCTCTCCCCTTCCCTCTCCTCCCCGCTGAGGCCGCTCTTCCTCTGTGTGGAGGAGCAGGCTCGCTGATGGACAGAGGTAAGAACACACCCGTCAGTGATTCCCCTGCACAGCTGGAACATCTGCAGGGTTCAGACACATCTCACAGTCAGCCTGTTACAATTGGCAAAGGCTCTTATTCTGTTTGTGTTTATTCTGTCTGTAGGCTGAGAGTGAAGGGAAACACCACAGATATTTTTTTTTACTGCTTTTTGGATGAAAAAACAGATATTGGATCTAAGAACGAGATCTTATACAATATTTTTCTTATTGTCTACAAATCAACACCAAAACAATGTGCTCATCCTTTCTGTGGCTCCCAACAACAAACCCAAAGGAAAACTGAAAACCTTAAAAACAACAACAACGTGATTCAGCTTCATTGTTCTCAGTGGTGGAAGAAGTATTCTGATCCCTTACTAATGTAAATGTACTAACGCCACACTGTGGAATTACTCCACTACAAGTTAAAGTCCTGCGTTCGAAATTTACTGAAGTAAAAGTACAAAAGTATCAGCATTAAAATGTACTTAAAGTATCAGAAGTAAAAGTACTTCTTATGCAGAATGGTCCCACTAAGATTGTTTTATATATTCTAAATATATTATTAGATTATTTGTATTGATGCAGCAGCTTTTTAATTTTGTAATTTATCATGTTCATTATGTTAAATCTCGACCTGAAAGAAACTAAAGTTGTCAGCTAAATGTCGTGGAGTAGAAGTATAAAATTAAATAAAATGGAAATACTCAAGTACCTCAAAATTGAACTTAAGTATAGTACTTTAGTAAATGTACTTTCCACCACTGATTGTTATTATAAAATATGAAACTGCACAATGAAATGCCCAATCAACTCCACACACACACACACACACACACACACACACACACACACACACACACTGGAATAGAATAAAGCAATGAAATAGAACAATATATAACAGCACCACAGTGTAAATACAACTACATTGTACATCATATATATGTAGTTTAATTTGATACCACTACTACTACTAAATATGTAAAATAAATCTATATATGTACATATCTGAAAAATCTTTATGGTTATACCTTTCTCACGTTGTATCACATTGTAGTTCTTTATTTCTATTATTCTTGTAAATCATTACTTAGTTACTGGTTACAATTATGTAAATAGAGTGATTAAGTGTATTTATATTATTGTAACAGATAATTGCACAGCAAAAAACAAATACACAAAACACAAATACAATGTGACACAACGTGAAAAAAGTATAGATATATACATACAAAAATACATATTTATGACATGAAACATTTTTCTTAAATGCCTCAGGAATTTATTTCTAAAATAGCTTGGTGCTGTCGTTTTTTTAGCAAATGCTTTTTAAACAGGATTAAATTGTGTGTTTTTTTCTGGGAACAACAATCAGCTGTGGATTGATACACATTTGCTGTTCTAGTAAATATTTACAACAATAATATGTATTTTGGCTCCTAAAAAGTGTTTTTATTAGTTTTTGGACAAGATTGGAGCTCTATGATTGGAGTTCTACGGCATTGAGGGATAAGATTCACAAACAATACTTGGTTAGTTAGTCCAGTGGATCTTTTAGACCTCAGTATTAAGTAAGTAAACAGTAGAATCTACCTTTTCCTTTGAAATGAATCCCTTTTCCATCCTCCTCACTTAAACTTCACATCACATAACCTAAATGCTATTCTGCAGATTTCACAAATCCTGAAGTTTCTTTTAGTTCAAGTCACAGAAGGACAGAAATTGCTTTTTTCGACTGTGCCTCGTCTGTATATGTATTTTTTTTATTAATTCAAGGTGAAATGAGATGTGTGTGGTGGGAAATAATGCAAGGATGCAGTTCAATCTTGACCTTGAAGACAAATTCTAGGGGTTTTCAAAAATGAATAAAGCATCTGGGGTGTATCTGTGGAGTCAAAACCAGAAGGAAAATGCTCTACTACACTGCAGTCTGAACATTAAACTGCAGGTTTGTTATTTAATAACTTATTGAGTGGAACCTTCTTTAATTAAGTGCAGAAAATGTGCAACCTCCAGTCAAATAAAAGCAAAAACCTCCTACTACTGCAATAAACTGCATTTCACAGTCTAACTCTACAGAGAGTTTGTTCAATTTCAAGTTTTAAGCTCTGGAAATAGCTTTTTTAGAGTGAACTTTTGTGGATTAGACTTCATTTTCTCTGTTTATTTTATTACTAATGACAAAAAAAGTCAAATATGTGTCAGTAACATTGTGCAGCATCAGTTAACAAGGTGAAAAAGACTTAATTTCCTGTAGTGATTTTACCTTGATTTGAAAGGTTAATTAATTCTGGAAAATTGTTTTGTTGTATATGTGTAAAAGGTTGAATGGGATGTAACTTTTCTGCACCCAAATGTGTAAAAACAACTGGAAAAAACAATATTTCTTGTTGCGTTATGTACTTAGATTATCCCAAATGTTTCCGTCAAATTTCAAGAGACCGGAGAAATCTTTCATTTTAATTAAAGTAAACAGTCTGTTTCGTTTAGTTGCTGTCACCTTTTATGGTGTCGTACATGTTTTGCACAAGCTCCAGCATTGTGGTTGTCATAAATTGACTTTAAATCCAGTTAAGCAACAATTTTATGATACTTTTGGTTATTTTTAACTATGTGTTTGAACCAAATGAAGAATTTAATTAATCAGACATCTGAATCTTAAGTTATGAAAGAAACAAGCTGAGCAGCTTGGTTTGCAGCAACTTTTTAACACCAAACTGCATTGAAGAAACACAGATTTTTAACAGAAAGCTGCTTTATTCAGTGTTTTTACCCATTTTAATCACCGGGCCCATTTGTTTTGGACAGGAGGAGATCTCTGTGGATAATTCTGCTTCTGATATAAACCTCCTGAAGGATTAAATCCTAACTGGGAGAAGCTTACTACAATGGTGGCATCCCATGATCCTGTGCTGCGTCATTAAATCACCAAACTTGTTCTTTTGAAAATGACATACTGTGCGTTTAGTAAATGAATATGTATCTGAGCTCCCGTTGTCTTTCTACATGCATGAAGACACATTCTTTTGCACTTTATGATTGACGTCACTGTCTTTCTGTTTCCTGACAGCTGTCCAGCCTGTGCCTCACCCCTTCTTGCTCCCCTGCTGCCTCCCTAAGCCCATCCCGACGCCCCGGGCTCTCCACGCCCACTTCCCCTTCATGTCCGGCCCTGCGTGTCCGGGGGCCAACCTGCGGGAGTCAGGCCTCCCACCTCTCTCCTCAGCCCTCCACGCCAGCCCCAACGGCTGGCCACACAAGAGCCCTGCAGGGTGGGGTCTGAACCACATCAGTCGAAGCCTGTTCGGCGGCGTCAAGCAGACTGAAATTCAAGGAGAGGAGAGGAAAGCGGGGAATGTCACACAGATGGGGGAGAGAGAGTGAGGGAGAGGAACAAAATACAACAGATGGACTGCTTTTCCTCCTCAAACACACTCACTTTTTGTGTGTGCTTTTAGCTCATTGTACAGTAGTTTATTATTCATTTTATTTATTTACATGAACCATGATGTATGTGGGTGTTTTTTCAATAAAAATAGTGAGGATGCCACTTTTCTTCTGTCAGCACTTCAGGCCACAGTCGGGGTATTGCACTTGTAAACAATTAACAACTAGCGTTTGAGTAAATAAAGCAGTGCACTCAACTTACATTATTTAGCTGTTTGTCTTGCATACTCCCTCCTACTTCATGAAAATAATAAGAGCTGCATAAATGATGCATTCAAGCAGACATGGTGAAAGTTTCATGAAAGGAGATTTTATTATTTTTTTCTCTGCAGCATCAGGACCAGCGCTAGTAACTGGAAGTACCACTCCGACACGGCAGGGGGCAGTAACATCTTTGGCTTCCTACAAACTTTCCACAACACAGCTTTTCCCGGGAGCGAGTCAGAGCAGAGATGTGTAAAAGAAAAGATGTGTCACTCCGGTAATATTTTCCTGGTGCCCCCATTTCAAATCAGTTTACTGGGAGAACTACAAGATAAGGTTTAGTTTTGCAAGTTTGCCATAAAAGTCAGACTTTAATTATTATTATTATATTTTAAATAAACGTCTTCATATCTCGTCACATTATTTAATGTATTTTTGTACTTTCGATTTTAGCTGATTATTTAATACACACACACACACACACACACACACACACACACACGTATATAAACTATATTTATTATGTAATTTTTTTTTACACAAGGTGTAAATACCAGTGGTGGAATGTAACTAAATACATTTACTCAAGTACTGCAGCCTATTTAATAACAAATATGAGATACTTTCTGCAAGTATTTCCTGTTCATAATGCTTTATACTCCAACTCCATGCAAAGATGATACTACTTTCTCCGCTACATTTGTTGTAAAGCTTTGCAAATTAAAAAAATATATATAAATCCAACTAATAAAGTATGCTAAATAATGACAGGTTTAACTACCTAGCAGACGTTAGACTATGTAAAGCATTTAAATTTTCTCCACCTTATCTTAAGTGCATCATTTAAGCAACGAATGCATCAATAATTTTATTCCAGTAATTCAATATGTCATATAAATCCCATTCTGCATGAGTTTTTTCACTAAATATACTTTAGAGTATGTTTGAATGCAAAATGGCCTAGTTTTATACTTAAACTTAAGAAAGATTTTGTATGCAGGATTATTTCTTGTAACCTGAGTATTTTTACCCTCAAATATTGCTGTTTTTTGTTTTAACTAAAATATATAACTTACACTTCTTGCTTGACATTATTGTGTACATCTATGCTATCTTTTATTAGGCCTATCGTAAACCTATATAGTATTTAACATTGTTCACAGGGGCTACAATGTTCGCACTTTCTCTTTTTTCAGTATCAAGTCAATCCAACAAGCCTACACCAAATCCAGATCAGAAACGTGTCAGATTTTAATTCTGTACTGACTCCTCTGTTCTTGTATACGATCTTTGACAGAGATGCGATTTTGGCGCCGAATATTTTAAGTGTTTTTTTCACTGTGCAGCGCGGGAGTTGGTGTCTCTCTGTGTGCGGATGTTGGAGTCTTTACTGTAAATTTAACAGTTAGTCTCAATTTAGCATCTAAATCAGGTGAAAGAAGAGTTTAGAGACAACATGCAGCGGAGCATCGCGTGAGTACAACACTGATAACTTTCTATTTAGCTTTAGATTGGTGCTAGCGTTAGCTTGGTGACTGCTTGAATCTGTATAACAACTAACCTACCGGCCAGCTAGTTAAGTGTCTTTTGAGTTGTTTTTTGGGTCTCAAAGTGCCTTCAAGAGTGTCACTGTAGCTGGATATTAGTTTAAACTACACTAACTGGAAGTTAGCATTAGCATAAATGAATCTCTGTTTGGGTAAGATCATTCACCTCACCAAACTCAAACTGTCATGTTATGTTAACTTTACATTTATCACAACCGGTAGCTTTTTGTTTTGGCTCGATAATGGGTTTAAGAGGAGCCAAAGTAGGAAAAATACCGCAACTGTAGCTACATGAGGATGATGCC
The DNA here is from genome assembly GCF_030273125.1 of Centropristis striata. NCBI lineage: Eukaryota > Metazoa > Chordata > Actinopteri > Perciformes > Serranidae > Centropristis > Centropristis striata. The sequence goes on from NC_081527.1 coordinate 30,615,336, forward strand.
AGCTATGTTAGCAAAGATAACCATCAACCACGCACTTAACTATCGTTTATTCTGCAACTAACCATCAGGACTAATTCACCGTTTAACCCTCTGAACCCCAACAATCCGTCATTTGCTCTCTTTTTTAAATTTTTTTTTTACAATATACTCAGTCTGGCTTTGTGCTTCACGTCAATATATCAAATATACCGTCACCCTGTTAAAATAATCGCCTAACTCATTTTTTCAAGTTTTGCAGAAAACACAAAAAACTTCACCAAAAGTGTAACATATGACATTTATTGATCATTTCACTCAAAAAGGATGTAACAAAGAATGGCTATTGGCATTATTACAATTATGTAACTTAAGAGAAAATGTGACTTACAATTTTTTGAACATGCCTTTGTGACTTAAGCAAGATATGGTAACACTTTATTTTGAAGGTGTCTACATAAGAGTCACACACGCCTGTCAGAAACATGACATGACAAGTATCATGAGCATTAATGTTACTTCAAATTGTCATTAATGCTCATGACACATCCCATGTCATGTTTATGACACGCTCATGTCACTTATGTAGACACCTTAGAGTAAAGTGTTACCATATATTAGTGTCAACAATAAAACACTGATAACTAAACTGTTAACTAAACAATTTCCCTCTAGCTCTTCTTTGCTGGGTTCTTATCTGATGCCTATGAATGTGGCACATTGTCAAAGAAGTGATGATCTTGAAGGAGTAAAATCACATGATCTGATCAACTGAGGATGTAGGCGATTTTACCATAGGTGGCCAGCATCATGGGGTGATGATTTAGGCAAAAAAATAAACCTATTTTGACAAAAAATGACTTAGGTGATTATTTTAACAGTGTGACAATATAAGTCCTGCTACTATATGTTAACAACCCAATTACGGCTAGAAATGGGAACAACTCAAACATATAATTACCTAAATCCTAATAAAAGAAAAAACACAAGTTGAATTTCTTTGATAAATATTTTTTTTAAATTTAAACTGAATATATGAAGAAGAAAAAAAATGATGCCTCTACATGCTATACATATTAAACAATTTGCATTCTTGCAACCTGCCCTCTCCTCTCTGCTCTGTGTAAACAGATTTTCAGTGAATATTTGTCATGTGATGTTTGTCTCAGCAGAATGAATCATGTCTTCACAGTGTTGCTCAGAAGCATGTAATGTTTTTAACAGGATCTAGTTATTCCAAATGGTTTATTTTTGGCGACATTTACAGTGAGACATGTAGAATAAAGTGATTTTTACAGGAATATCACAATTTCAATCTTCGTTCTGGTTACTTTTCCTAATGGATACATTCATAACCTATGATTAGTTTGAGGACAATCGGAAAGTTCAAATTCTGCCGATAATGCCTGTTGTTACAGTTTCTTTCTTTGTGTATTTTTGGCAACCTTTTAAAGAAAAAACATACTTTTGGGGTTCAGAGGTTTAACTACCAGGAAACTAAGCTAAAGTTGCACATTAGCTACCGTCAGCAAAAGATACTGTTTTAGTTCCTGTATAACGTCTTTATTTTACACTTATGATCACCATTAACTATCTTTAATCCTCTCCCACCAGATCTTTCTTTCAGCCCAAGGGCAAGGATATCCAGAAGAAAACCAAAGATGAACCTGTGAAAAAGTAAGGTCTTCTTTATATTTTACACCTATCTGATGGAGAGATGTACAGAGCTTCATCCTGTCAATTTTCATTGTGTTTGTAGCTGCCGTCACTCTTTATCTCCCTTCTTTGTTGAGCCGCTTGATTATGTCACTGTTTTGTCTCTGCTTGCAAATTTTAAGCCGTTTTAAGTTTGAAATCTGAGCTCTTTTGAAGGATTATGCCACTTATTACAAGTGTCGGATTAGCAAAATAATGGAGATATCTTTCCGTTTAATTAATAAAAAAAATACCTGCATTTGTACCAAAACAGAATGGCCAATATGGGTGGAAAAATATACTTCAGACATCAGTGAGCCATATCAGAACATCAGCTTAATTTTCAAGCTCCACTGAGAGCTTGAATATGGGCAATTATCTTTGAATCACTGGAATCGAAGATCTTAGTGAAACTTTTTGTAATCAAAGAGATGATAACTTCTGTTTCTCATCTCTGAGCTGCTTTGATGATAGTGTTCATTATCTCTTAGACTGTATCGTTTAAAGTGTGTCTTAAAACCTCCTTTAATAGTCTTTATGTAATGATCTGCTCATCATTGCTTTGACCTCTATTTTACGACTCTTGCTTTAATTTTATACGTCTCAGCCATAGACTGTATAAAGGTCTCAGCTGTATTTTACTGCTCTTGCTTTTGACTTGATCCTTTCTGCTGTATCTCACATAGCACATTGTGGCTGTGCTTTTGAATGGTACCATATAAATAAGGCTTATGGCTTTATTTATTTAATTTCCAGTGTGTCTGTGTTTGTCTCCAGATCTGTCAAAAGCCCTCTCAAGGTGCAGAACGGGGTCCAGGAAGTTGATTCACCCGTTAAGAAGGTCGTTAAACGCAGCCGTCAGATCCTGGACAGCGACGATGACGAGACTCCGGTCGTTAAAGAGCAAGTCGCCACCAAGAAAGACGCCGATAAAGAAGCTCCTGGTAAAACCGAAAAGGTAAAAGTCACTTTAAACATCCGAATCAATAACATCAACACATCGGCTGGAATTATTGTGACATTTTTGCAAAAACAGTTTGACGAGACATCACAAACTAAGTTGATGTACTTTTGTATTAGGGGAACACGTTAAAGAAAATGTGTGTATACTTCTAACTGACTTTTTTCTTTAAATGGTAAATGGACTGCACTTATATAGCGCTTTTATCCAAATCGCTTTGCACTAAACACTACGTTCATTCACCCATTCATACACACATTCATATTGGTGGCCGAGGCTACCAGGGCACACTGGTGCCACCTGCCACCATTGGGAATTCATTCACACGCCGATTAACGCAGCATTGGGAGCCATTAAGGGTTCAGTATCTTTCTCAAGGACACTTCGACATGTAGGCTGCCACGGTCAGGGATTGAACCACCAACCTTCCAATCAATGGGCAACCGATGTACCAACCATCTTTAAATGAAGTTATTCCCTTGTACAAAATTTCAAGTACAATTATATATCAAAAACAAACAAATAAAGGCCTACCTATATCTCATCTGTTTAGATAAAGGGGAAAGCAAATGTCATATGAAATGAAAACAGCTGAAAAATGCATTTTTGAATACATTTGACATTAATGGCCATGATTAATTATACATGCAGATCTTAGTCTGATTCGACTGTGTTTAAGGTGGATATAGCAGACATAACCTCACTACTTTGTTTACATTTGGTATCATTGCAATGTATAAGCAGTGGACATGTAGTATGGTGGCATCAAACATTCGTACCAGTCAAAAAAAAGCAACACTGTACATTTCATTATTATCTGTGGTGTTCATGGCTTCTCCATCGATTATTTTATTTGTCTGTTAACTGTTGTATGTCCTACAGCAGAGATACTGTTCCTACATGGGCGACCACAAACAAAACTGTTCAATTTGACCTCGTTTCAAGTGTTAAAAGTGTATCAAACATTTGGGTGTCTTTTTTTCTAATTGCCACAAAAAAACGTATCAAGTATAATTATGTTAGTAGTATCAGGTCTCAGTTCTTACTTAATGCTTTATAAATTATCAAAAGCATTGTACGGTCGATGGTGTACGAAATAAGATGAAGAAGGAAAAAAGCATGTTGTGACATGGGACAGCCTGCACTATAGATATTCCTTTAGTGTGGACTGGCGTGTGGCAAATGTTGGAGAAGATGGTTTTCTGCTTTGTGTCAGACAAAAACGGAGCCTTTATGGTACGCTGTAGAGGTCGATCGATACAGAATTTTTAAGGCCGATACAGATTATTTTAACATCAGTCTTTTTTTTTATGTATATTTTTTGGGCCATTTTTGGGCTTTATTGATAGGACAGAGTGAATGGGGAGACAGAGGGGAAGACATGCGGGAAAGGGCTCCGAGTCGGATTCGAACCCGGGCCGCCCACTTACGAGGACAATGCCTCTGTGGTACGTGCTCTACCAGGTGTGCCACCGGGAACGCCCCATTTTGACATCAGTCTTAACCGATCCCTGATATGTGCTGCCGATTTTTTTTTGGGCCGATTCTTGAAGCCGATATTGCCCTTTTCTCCCTCCATTTACATGATAGAAATGACGCAATGATAACAAATGTTACACAAGTCTCAATTTAAACAAAAAATTAAACATTTATTAACGAAACAAACATTCTTCTGCTCGATCTTGCTTTCCTTTTTGTATGTTGTTATCGTCCTCGAGATCCTCAGATTAATTTTAGATGATAAGAATAGCCATTTTTATATAATTTTTTGATTACATGTGGTCATATTGCAGAGCCCTATTTTATATAATGAATATCAGATTCAAATAATTATTAAAAGGGAAATTATCACAAGGCTTCCTTCGTTCTTGTACGGTGTAAAAGTAATTAAAACCCTTCAAATGTGCTAAATCTACATCGGGCCGCACAAGCTGAATCCAATAAGACTGCTGGAGCTGCTGTAGGCGTATCGCTGCCTGTTGTTTATTCAATGGTGAGAAAAACAGTGTTGCACAAAGGCACAGTAATTGTATGGTGAATCACCATGTTGAATGCATTTGTCAATAAGCCACATAATGAAAAGACCTGATTATCGGCTCTGGCTGTCGCTCAACCACCTGTTGTTTGATAAACACTTCTCTTAACTGCCCTGCTCATTTTGTTTGTAATATGTCAGTAATTATTCATTATTTGTTCTTTTGAAGGGGAAAGATTGTGATGGATACATGGGGCTTTTCAGCATGACCACCCTGCATCACTTTAATATATTTACAATTATTGAATATTTTTTTGTGACAAGTTACAATCTTGTAGTTGGCCGCAGAGCACCTCTAGCCGAGATAAATATGGAGCAGAAACGGATTCTTTTCATTGGCGATTATTCATTTTTTAATTGACAATTGGATTATAAAATATAAAACAAATGCCAATAAGAGTAAGTGTTTATGGGCACAAAATGTTCTGGGTTGGGTCTGAATAATTAGGAATAGAGGAGACTTTTAAGACCAAATCACACGTTTCCAGATCAAAGCAAAGAAAATGTATCTTAAAAATATAACAAATTACAGATTCCCCCATTAAGGTAGGGATTTTTGGTATAATGTTGCTTTCTTTTTAGGATCATGGACAAGGGAAAATGGTTTGAAGAGGTCAAAATTCTTGGAACCTTTTTTTTTCTCTCCTATCATACCCCCAAAGCTCATCAAATGACCCTTTACCAACACCACCTGTCCACCAAATGTGCTCTTTTGAAGGGTTTTAATGTGGATTTGTTTAAAACTACTATAAAAGTGGACCCTGTGACTATTTATTTATTCAACAATCCAGGACAATTTTGCATTTGTGCTACGACCACTTAGAGTTGAAAAAGCTGCACCATTTATCCAGCACTTAGACTTCTTTTGTAGGACTGCATAGTATATTTATTTTTATTTTTATGTGTATATCTTGTGCAATAACAACATTTAAAACACTGCTGTATTACACTCAGGGATCGTTGAGTGAATTGGTAGAAAACTACTGCACTTTAAAACAACATTTTTTGGTGCCATTGTGTTCAGTTCAATAGTAAAATAGTAATAGTAAAATGTTTTGTATGGATTTTTCAATCTTAATCGTAAACTGAAAGCGGCAAAAGGATCGAGAACACTTTATTTATTTACAATTTATTTAGTGCAGGTTATATCATTATCATGATGTCCAACATTGTTATGGCAGATTTTCACTGTACTGTGCATTGTGTTGTAGCTTGCTCAGGTTGGTTGGAGAATCATCTTAAATGAATTAAAGATAACTTTAATGTGAGAACCACCAATATGTTTCTGCTTGGACATTAACTGCTACATGCACATTATCCACCTTTGTCACAATGCTAAGGTGGAACTGCATCATGATTAATGTTTTATAAGGCATTGTAGGGGTGGGCGATATGGCTCTAAAAGAATATCACAATATTTCAGGCTATTTTTGCGATAACGATATTCTTGACGATATTACGAAATACTTAAAAAGATATAAAAAATCCTTTTTTTTTTAGTCTGTATAAATAAATAAAAATCTAAAATGTAGTTTGAAGTGCAAATCTCAACAGTTGCCAAATACAAAAAAAATTACTCTTGACTCGAGTGTGAGCAAATAATAAAAATAACCATTTAGGGGTTCCGGGGGCATATTTTAATGACATTTTGTAAAGGAGAATAAAGGTTCTTGTATGTTTTATTTAAGGCATCTTATTTTGACAGTCTTCTTGTAAGTTCTGTGGTGGATTCTGTTAACACACTGTGCTCTTATTTTGAAAGCTGCATGTGTTTAGCGACAGAGACTAAGTAGCTTTTTGTGATTAAAACAGCTTTAACCACTACATCAAGAAGTAGGAATGTTGCCAATATCATGATATGCATTTTTTTTTTTAACCATAAATAAAAAAATAACGATATTATTGTGAACGATACGATATGGCACACCCCTAAGGCATTGTGAATATTTTTGCTCATGCAAGAACAACCCCTAAAATAATAGTTATTGAGGCTTTTGAGACACTTCATGTGCAGGCTTTAACACTGCCAGCCTGTCTTCTATAGAGCTCCCTGCCTCCTCCTATTTCTTTTTTTATTCTTCTGGCAGCTCTCTCTGAACGATGCGCTTCATCGAACAACAAACTTGTTTCCTCCCTGATGGAGGTGTGTGTCGTTCAGGGTTTGCAGTGTTGTTTTCCAGCCCTCACTGAGATACTTTGCCTCATAGATTTTGTCGAAGTCTGTGTTTTGCTTTCATTCGCTCCATGTTGACAGACCATTGTTTGACTTTTTTTTTTTAAGTTTGCAAAGAAATGAGTTCTCTCCCCCTTTTTTTTTTTTTTTTAACTGTCCACAGTGATTCAGATCATATTGTTTTTGATAGGTGGACAGCTGTTATTGCCAGGTCCTGGGGTTTCATTGTCAGCTCTAGTTGGAAATATTCAAAATGTTGGTGTCATTTAAAGGCACAATGAGTAGGATTTGTCTGTTGTGGTTTGTAAACACAACATTTAAAGTTGGCCTTTACCACCAGGCTTAATGACATCTTTTTTTTTTTAAAAACAAGTATGCTTATTGTATTTTTTTAAAAATACTGCAGGTATTACAATAAAAACAAACAAGTAACGTACAGTAAGAACATTCACAGTCAGACATCAACTTAATATACATTTCTAAAGCAGGACTATACAATGAGAACCTTTACAAGGTCCAAAATAAATAATCATAAAATACTACCCTAAGTATTAACTGTCCAAAAGAAAGACATGAAAATGCACAACATTATGTGGTCATCAGACATCAAAGCAAGCTGTAACCTTCTCCCCCTGTAGAAATGCCATAAAACGTCTCCATATTTCATCAAAGAAAGTAGAATATTTGCCCTTGATCGTAAATGAAAGTTTTTTTAAGGCTCAATGACGTCTAATTAGCCAGCGAGTCATCTAGCGATCTTCAGTCTAGCTAGTTAATGGAATTTGTGTCCAGACAGGAGAATTTAGCAAAGCTTCCCGAGCATCCGACCCAGACGACAGCCAGGTCACGCCCAGAAATGTCCCGACCACAGCGGAATGAAAGAGAGGAAATACAGGCAGAGGGCTGCGTCACTGCAGGTTCACACACTGCAGCATACTTCTAGAGAGTCAAAAGTGATTGATGATGATTGAGAGGGATTCCTTTTTTTGTAAGAGTATACATTATTACTCTTACAAAAAAGAATCCCTCTCAATCATCATCAATCTCTTATGACCCATCTCAATCATCTCAAGTATCATCCCTCTCAATCATCATTTTAAAGCTTTTCACAAGAAACACACAAACGACAAAAGAGGCAACATTTCCAATAATGATAATGATGTTGGTGATAATAAGGAGATGGCAATAAGAATATTCAAAGAGTGCAAGGCACATTGCATCAGATGTCACACAGGAGCTGACTATACATTGTTTTTAAAAGAGAAATCACCTCACAACAAAACTACAATCTGCAATAAATGCTGCCTCTGGTCCCACCGGTCACTAATCCCAGCACTGCTCGACTTTTTCAGAAGGATGATGTCTTTAAGGCAGTTCCCACCCCTCTGTCTCCTCCCCCTGCCCCGGCCACCCCGGTGACCCCCGCCGCTCCAGCCACCCCGGCCTCTTCGGCTTCACCTGGGACCCCCAGCACCCCGAGCTCCATCTCCCCTACTGGGATTGTTAAACGCAAAACCGGTCAGTATCTGTTCAGATCCTCTCTTTCTTTCTTCCTGTTCATACTCTAAATCTGTGGCTGTCAACTTTTTTCTCCCCAAAAAATTGCAGCATTTTTGAACTTTTGACACCAGCCGAGGATTGATAGTTTTCCTGCCTGGAGCTATTTTACTTGATTACTTATTAGCAGGAGCCTAATGGCTCCAAGTACTCATTATTTCCCAATGAGGGAAAAACAAGACATTTATCACAAACTGAATGCATGAGAGGTTTGTTCACCAGGAAACAGCCGAGTACACTTTCCACCCTCTTGTTTAATTTATCTCTCGGCTCTCTGGAAGGGCCTGAACCTTTTCGACAGACAACCAGCAGACTAGAATGTGCTGCATTATTTGTCATTTATCTCCTCTGCTGAACTACAAATACACACTCTTGAAGCCTATGTTATTATTTTTCTGCGTGTGCATGCATTGTGATAATATTATTACTGCTTTGTTGTCTTGTGATCATCATTTCTGCTGACTGGGCTTTAATGGAACCAGCGGAGCGTGTCGTGTTATTATTATAGCTGATTGTCGATCTTTATTTGGTTCCTTTCTGGTTTGCAAGCTTCGGTAAATTTCTTAGGAAAAAAAAAAATCCTGAACATATGTAGTGATTATTATGCAGCGTGTGCATGACAGCTTGAGCATCTCACACATGTAAGATAAAAGCGGACGAGCGCTGCCGCAGCCACACATGTTCATTATCTGTGAATTTTAAATAAGATAAGTGTAACTATCTGCATTTAACATAAAACAGAAGCGGTTTTAAGTGGCGCATTGTACTCGCTGTACTTTTCATGTCACTCTGGGATTTTTCAACAGAGAATTTAAGCTACTTAGAGCTACACAGATTTCTAGTATTGCAGCTTTGTTTTCAATTGAGGGAACACCTCGTTTTCTCACTTTGTCTCCTTCATCCTACTTTTGCAGCAGGGAAGCAGCTCATTCTCTTTTCATCATCCCATTCTCTTTGTGTTTGATGACTGCGGTGTTTGCTTTCAGCAGTGGTGCGTTGCCACAGCGAGAGCCCTGCCACCATCACCACTGGAGAAAACATCACATTAAAGTAACTCTAATTTGACCAGAAATTGCATTCTTAATGTCCTGGGTTAATGCTTTCATTATAATATCGAGACGAAAAACATCAGCACCTGTGCTAGAACCCTAACAAGGACCAAAACAGAGGCGGATGTGGAACCAAAACTGAAATTACCCTCCAGCACCACTGCTGCATAAAATTACAAAGGAAATTACACTGGAACCCTAAGCTGCTGTGCTGCATAATATCTTTCAGGATGGAATTAGTGTTTTCATTAGCAAAGTACGTATCTGGGATTCTCTCTTTTTTTTTGTTGCCCTACATCTGCAGTAAGAGAGCAGACTTGTCCTGTTTTCATCTCCACATCCTTTTTCTGTTTGATCACGCCATGATTTCAGTTGGGATGCCTCTCACTACTTCTTCTTTTTCTTTTTCCCCCTCCCTCCTCCTTTTTAATTTAATGCCCCGTCCTGGTGTCTGCAGCGAGGAAGATGTTCCCTAAGAGGAAGCTTGATGAGAGCATGAGCGGCAGTGAGAGTCGGAGAGATGAGGCCGAGGCCAAAGAGGAGCAGGGTCAGCAAAACAAACGACCCCGTGTGGAGAGCAGCGCCGGCAGCCCAGGTATGCTTTCACCTCTGCTATGAGTCTGATAACCGAGCACAGCTCCTGCAAAGGTCTGGAAAGTCTCGGTAAGAATGGGAAATTTGCTGGAGATCTTCTTGAATTTTTAATACCTGGGAAGTTGCACAAACACCTTGGATACATGAACAAAACAACAACTCCAAAACAAAGCAACACATTTGGTCTGTTTTCTTTAAATCAAGATCTGCACATTTAGTAGCTTTTAATTTCAAACTGAAATAACAATAGGAGTGACAAAATCCAAATTAATTTCATGATAACGTGTTGTTATACTATAATGTGGGGCTGGGTATCGCCAAATATTTTTTGCATCTATCCACAAGGTTTCTATTTGATCCGATATTGATTTGATTGCTTATTTTTCAGTTACAATACCAATTTTTCTTGTATATGAAAGATTTAATGGCCTAAATTGTACAATGAACCCTGTGCATTATTAAAAATATATATATATATATTTTTTTTTACATTAAGAATAGTAGGCAGAGATTTGTGGTATCCAAAATGCAACCAGACTGCCTTTAAGGTTTTGTGCATGGACTGTATAAATAAGGATTTGTGGTGCTTTCAGTTGAGCACGTCCAGACAAGTGGTCACATTAACCAAAAAAATGGCCTTTAAAAAGACAAACAGGCCAGGTTAAAGCTTACACAAATGCGGGATTATACAGTACTGTGCAGAAGTAAAATAAGAATGCTTTCAAAAATAGAAATGTCAGTTCATTTTTAACAATTACCAAAATGCAAAGTGAGGGAACAGAATAAAAATTTAAATCAAATCAATATTTGTTGTGACCACCTTTTGCCGTCAAACCAGCATCAATTCTTCTAGGCATTTTTTCACACCTGCCTTTTGCACTTTTGCACAGTACCATACATACTAGGGGTGTGCCATATTGTATCGCTCACGATAAAATTGGTATATTTTTTTATGGTTAAATAAATGCGTATCATGATATTGGCAACATTCCTACTTCTTGATGTAGTGGTGTAAGGTTGAGTGCCTGTGTGTGCAAGCCGAATTAAATACTATCAGCTAGCACGGGCCGGTCAGATCCAAACACACTGCTGCATTATGCCGTTCGTTAGCCGCGAGCTAACATTAGCTAACAATTAAAGTTGTTTGAATCACAAAAAGCTACTACTACTTCCTGTTTCTAAACACATGCAGCTTTCAAAATAAGAGCACAGTGTGTTAACAGAATCCACCACAGAATTTACAAGAAGACTGTCAAAATAAGATGCCTTAAATAAAATGTACAATCCATCCCTGCCTTCAAAGCTGCTCTCTCAGACATTCTCACTGACTCCTGCAACTGTTTTTCTACCATGTAATACCACCTCACCATTTTTTTCTCCATATTTCTTTTGTTGACTGCTGTTCGTCTGTCTGTCTGTCTGTCTGTCTGTGTTATTGTTGTAATTTTATATATATGTGTGTGTGTATATATATATATATTTTGTTATCTGTTATTGTTGTTACTGTTGTTGTTGCGTTTTTACGATCCTTACTGTGTTTTACTCCCTAGCCCACCTCCCCTTCCCTCAAGTGACCCTTGTCGCTTGTCAGGCCGCCATTGTAGATAAGAATTTGTTCTTAATGACCTGCCTGGTTAAATAAAGGTGAATGAATGAATGAATGAATGAACCTTTATTCCCCTTTACAATATTTCATTAAAATATGCCCCCAGGACCCGTAAATGGTTATTTTTTATTATTTGCTCATACTCAAGAGTCAAGAGTCATTTTTTTGTATTTGGCAACTGTTGCACTTCACACTACATTTTAGATTTTTATTTATTCATACAGACTAAAAAAAAACATATTTTCTATATCTTTTTAAGTATTTCGTAATATCGTCAAAAATATCGTTATCACAAAAATAACCTGAAATATCGTGATATTCTTTTAGGGCCATATCGCCCACCCCTAATACATACATTTGATTTAAGATCGATCTCGGAATGAATGAATCCAAATTTGATATTGATTTTGAATCTAAGAGTCATTTTTATTTTTAAAACCAGCCCTACAATATCGATACATTTCTTAAGGAAATAATGTCCCGCCAACATCCTTTTCACACTGCGACTCTGCCACTCTCGTCCAGCCATTCATATAAAGATGTTAGCTGTGTGCACAGAACTTAAGGACATATCTCTGCCCTGTTCACAGTGTTGTATCCTGGACAGAGACTGATCTGCTCTGCACTGTATTGCAAAGGGCACCAGCTTTAACTTGCCTGCAGTTGTAGATAAATGCAGCATTCAGACGGTTTCTCTTCCATATATTCTGTCTGTACCTTCCCAGAACGAAGAGAATGAAAATAAAACAGTCGCTAAACATCCTGTTAAACAGGCAACATGGGAGAGAGTAAATGTGTGTACTCACATGGGAGTAAACATGCAAGTAGTTTGTGAAACATGGAAGGATTTGGATCCATCACAGTAGTGCTGTTCCCCTGGGTTCTTACAAAGTCTTGGAAGTTTGAAAGATGCTTAATTTTAACTGTTATGTTTTCAAGGTTGGGGATATGCTTGAATTTGATTATACTCCTTTAAGTGCTTTGTTTTCATAATCTTCCATCAAAATGGAAATGGAACAATCCCGTCTTTATATTTGTTTGAAAAATATGTTCACTCAACATTCATAGCTGAAGAAGTCCTCTGTTGATCCCTTATATTATAATGAAATGAATATGAAAAGCTGGTAAAATGAACAAAATTACATTCTACATTCATTGCTTAGGGTGTAAATTAATTCAGTCAACTTTATTTTTTGCAGTTGCATTTATAGTAACAATTTCGCTGTGATGATAAATGCTTTGAGAGTCTGGAAGTATTTGTTTTGGTGCTTGAAATGTGTTTGAATTTTACCCTTAAAAAGCTGCATTCCCTTCAGAGGAATTGCAGAGTGCCCTGTTCATAATTTAAGGACACAGCATACACACTACTACACACACAGACCACAAAACCCCAAAACAAAGTCAGATTGTATCAAATATCTTGAATTGAGAACTTGTAAAACTCCAACTTGCATGTTGGATGGTGGCTTTTGTAAATAGCCTAAATGGCAAAACACACTTCCATATGTCTGACACATTTAAAAACAGCATTTTATCACATTTATTGTTGCGTAGCAGCTCCGCTACCTCCGCTACTCTGCTGGGCTGCGTGACACATTTGATGTGTGATATGAGCACCAATAGATGCTGCAATGATTAGTTAATTAATTGCGTTGTTAATTAACAGGAAATGTGTTAGCAACACATTTTATAATTACTTAATTGTGCCAGTCAAATTGAAAAGCATAAATGGCAAACATTCTTTGGCTCCAGCGTCTCAAATGTGAAGATTTTGCTGCTTTTCTTGTTGTAGAATTATAAATTAACAAGATTGGACGTCTGACTGTTGGTCAGGTAAAACAAGCAATCGGTAGTTGACAAGCGATTTTCTGGCATTTATCAAACGGATCAATAATTGAATTAGTAGGAAAAAAACTGCATTCATAGATTCATTAAAATAATTGCCAGCTACAGGCCTAAAGCCAAAGGATGAGGTGGTTTTCCCACCAACTCTGCTCATCGTTCTGCTGTAAAAATATAAAGTAAACCCCATTTAGTTTTTATTCACATTATCCCACATCAATTAAATAAACTGAAAAAGGAAAGAAAATATGAGGCATGTTATCAGTATTTTGCCGAACAATGGGTGCTGTTAGTCTTTTTTTTATTTATTTCACCTTTATTTTACCAGGAAGTCCCATTGAGATCAAACATCTATTTTACAAGAGAGACCTGGCCAAGGTAACAGCTGTACAAAAATTACAACATACACATGATATACAAAATTTCACAACAAAATTGAAAATGATCTATTTCAAGAAAAACTACCACATGCCTCCGTCACCACATTCTTTATAATGCCCTAAAAATCAATCGATGGATATGATTTTCTAATTTTAGATCTGGTCTTTAGGTCTAAACTGAAAATAACGGCTTCGTACAACAGCAGAATTGCAGCAGAATACACAAAGTCAGATTTCACTTATCACATGACAAGTGTAAAGTTGGTTGCCAAGGCAAGATAAATTTAGCTATTAATAACAAATCAATAGCTAAATTAACATCAGTGCTGTATGTTCACTGACAATCAATTACTGGCCATTTCAATAAAGATCAAATGGGCATAATATGGTTATTTTTATGATTATATTATCACCCCAAGCATTGTTTTCTGCATCATATATTGTATAAAAAAAGTTTGGTTGGGTCCTTCTAATGTTAAAGATCAAAGTTGGTGCTCTGCAGATATTCAGTCTCATCAGCAAATATCTTTTCTTGTAAGAATTCTGCTGAAATGGTTCACCCTGGTGTTGCCACGAGGTTATTAACCAGAGGAGAATCTCCTCACTGTGGCCTCCCTAATGTTGACCTAACACATGGACTGACGAGGACGTAAGACTGCAGATAAAGAGAACTGAGCAAAAACAGCCCAAGGTTAAAAAAAAAAAAATACAGCCGGTTCTCTCCACTCAATGCTTGCAGTAATAATGCTTGCTGTCTCACAACTGCTGTTGAATATTTCTGCCAAGAGGCCACTTCAAGTGTCGTTCAAGGAAAATAATCACAGATGTAAAAACTAGAATTTCTAAGCAATCCGTGGCAAGCTTTCACTCTGCTTAGAAGTTTTATGTATTTAACAACCGGACACGTGTTTTTACCATCAACGAGAAGCAATCTTTAACATTTGCACAAACCGCTAAAGCCACTTTGACTTTTCCTAATTTGTTTGTCTACGTGTTTACCTGACGTCTTATTCAAGGTGGAATTACAGCAAGGAAATGCAGGCCGCAACATTTTTATTCAGCAAAATTATAGTTTTTCCACTGTCACCTCTTCAGAAGCTGGTATTTTTTTTTCTGTGCAGCATGTGTACCTGCAGAAGCACAGACGGGAAAATGGCCCCTCGCCTTTTTTGAAATTGGCTGGTAAAGTGACTGAAAGTGACTGTGTGGTTCACCAGTTGAG
The DNA here is from genome assembly GCF_030273125.1 of Centropristis striata. Lineage (NCBI taxonomy): Eukaryota > Metazoa > Chordata > Actinopteri > Perciformes > Serranidae > Centropristis > Centropristis striata. The sequence goes on from NC_081527.1 coordinate 30,630,426, forward strand.
TCCACCAGTCACTTTAACTAGTGGATAAGAACATTAAAGTTTCATGGCTGTCTCCTCACTCAGCCAGTATCACGACCCCGGCTCTGTCTGCCGAGACTCAGTCCTACAGGTTTGTCAATAGTAATTTCTCTCTTACCTGACTCTCGGGTGAAAAGGAAACCTCAAAAAATATAACCTGCGGCATTTATTGAAGAAGGCTGTTATGTTGAAAACCATCTTCAAACATGGGCTCACAAAAAATTGGGTCGCCCTTAGTGAACCTGCTGGCATTTATCTCTTCAATGACTCCACTCCCTTTCTGTCTCACCCTGTGTAGGGAACACCGATGAACCCATGGAGGAGGGAGCAAAGGAAGAGAGAGTTGAAAAGGCAGTGACCGAGGCTAACAGCCGAGATGAGGAGGTGGAGAAGAAGAAGAAAGAGGAAGGAGAGCAGGCCGAGGAGGAGGAGCGGGTGAAGGGAGAGAGCTCTGATGAGAAAGGAAAGAAAGCTGAGGGGGCGGAAAAGAAAAATGAACCGAAGAAGAAGACAGATGATGAGAAAGGGCCTGCCGCTGCCAAGGAGGAGGTGGTTGAAAAGGACACGCAGAAGGAAGAAGAGAGCCCAAAAAGTCAAACAGCGAGAAAGCAGAAAGAAGCAAAAGAGCAGAAAGATAAGGAGCCGCCCAAGAAAGCCCAAATCAGCAGTTTCTTTGGTGAGGAGAAAATTTGCATAGTTCTGTGCTTGCACAAAAAAATGTGTCCGTAAATGTGCTACGCTTTTATCAGTTAGAAAAGACAGCAAAATATTTCCCTACCCCAACCTCTGCTCCACCCTCACCTTCTGTTTTATTTATTTCTTTTTGTTACGCAGCTCCCAGGAAAGCAGCAGTGAAGACAGAGAAACCGGAGAAGGATGAAGGGGAGAAAAAGACGAGTGCAGAGAGGAAGTCGTCAGCGGAGGAGAGCAAAGACACAAAAGGGTGAGTACAACAGGAAGTTCCAGTTACAACTCACCTGCCTCTTCTCTCACCTGGTGACACACTGAACTCTTAGGCCGCGTTCAGACTGCAGGCGAATCTGATTCAAATTGGATTCCTACTCAAATCCCATTTTTAGGGCTGACTGTCCACACTGTTTTTAGTAAGTGTCCAAATCGGATATGGCTCTGTTCAGGCTGGGCCACATTATTGACTGATCTGACAGGTTGCTGTAGTAACGGCATCAGACGGTCTGACGTCATATAATTGCGACGGCAATAGAACAACAAACATGATGGAGGCAGGTCACCTCAGTATATTGGCCTTATCACTGTCCAGTAGAGGTGCAGAACATCTCAGACGCACCAGAGGGACCGATCTGAGTGTTTGGAGCGGTTCAGACTGAGACGCATCTGTCCAAATGCGATTTGAAACTACCTCTCGAAGGTGGTTTCGATCCGGTCTGCAAAAATCGGATTTCATGTGATTTGTGACTGTTCAGACTTCAAAAGAGCCATCCAGTTCCAATCTGGATGGGCTAAAAATCGGATATTGGCTGGCAGTCTGAACGAGGCCTCAGCTCCAGCCAACTTTGACCTCTGACCTCGTTTGTAAAGTACATAACAGGGAGACACTAATCTGTCTAAAGCAGAAGATCATTGATCATCCAATTATACCTGATTATTTTGATGAATTACTCTATCCACAGGGGTTTTATTTGACATCTATTTTATTTCTGTATCTTTTAAATTAATCTCGCACATTGTGTTAAGTCATACTTCACATTTTAATCATCCTTTCTGCCACTTCCAGGAAAGTTTTAATTACAGCAAGATGGCTGCATATGTTTACAAAGTGAGAAAGTACTTTATGCAGTTTTTCTTTGTAAGGAGAGAAGATGGAGAAAAGAGACGACTATGGAGCTGCAGGTTGTTTTGTGAAGTAGAAAGAATACACCTTGGCTCATAAAGCTTGAATAAAATATTTTTTACCTCTTTCCATGAAATGATTGCGACAATGTGAATTGTGTATATCTTCTCAACGCTTTATTAATCAATCTCTTCCAAAGATATTTCAATGAAAATGAAACCACAATTAACAGGATTGTGTCTGAAAACAAACTTATTCCAAATGTATAGGCGACCGTGTTTATAAAAGTTGAAGCACAGTCTCAGTCATGACTGCGGTTTTAGACACAGTATTTTAAATTGTACTCCAATAATATTTAAATAAGTGGTGAGAAATGGAATTGTTGATAGCCAGAATTCCATCCAGTTGTCCAATAGTCGGTCAATAAGCCATTTTGTCTCTCTCCCAAACTGAACATTAAATGACAACCTATCTAGTGCAAATTTTGCCCGATTCTAAAATAGTTAAACCAATTACACTTAACAGGTTTAAAGTATTTCTTAACCCATACAGTGTCTTTCAGAAACAAATCAACAAATTTCTGTAAAATTTTGTCACAGCTCAGCAATGGGAAGGCTTTCTTGAACTTAAAATCTACAACATCTCTGTTTTGTTTTCTGTGGTGGAACGTAGTACATTTACTCAAGTACTGTACTTAAGTACAATTTTGAAGTACTTGTACTTTTCTCACCACATTAAGTTACGTTATACTTCTACTCCACTACAATCTAAAGGCAAATATTTTACTTTTTACTCCATAACATTTAGCTGACAGCTTTAGTTACTTTTCAGGTCGAGATTATTATAAAAAAATGCAAAAAATGCAATTAAGATTACGCATGTTTATAAATAGAACCACATCAAAGTATATTTAAGTAATTCAAATGAGCCCTACCTGGACAACAGTAAAGTGCTGCTTACATAAATGCATCAGTGATAATAATAAAATATTAATAATATATTAAAACAATCTGAGTGAGTCCATTCTGCATAATGAGTACTTTTACTTTTGATACTTTATCTGAATACTTCTTCCACCACTGCACCTATGGCAATAAGCCGTAAATGCAGGTGTGTTTTTGGAATTTTTTTCAAATCTCTCCATTTGAAGTAGTCATCCCTCATTTCTTTTTTGTTTGGCCACAGTTACAGTTTACTCCAAATTCTAGCAGAGGCCAGAAAATATTTTTACACACAAATCAGTTGTTGTTGTTGTGTTAGATCCTCACTGCTGGTCCAGTCTCTGTTGACTGTGTGACCCAGTTCATGAGTAGACCTTACCCTGCAAATAAGGAAGAAATCAGTGCTCAATCACTATTGTGTTACCTCATTCTGTGACATAATAAGTTAACAGACAATTATTGAAATGAAAAATCTTTGCTGCTGTGATCAGTCATATTTTCACACTAACTTCTGCTCTTCCTTGACTGAAAAACAATTGTCCCTTATCAAATCACTGTGTGTATTTGTATGCAGTTATTTAAAAAAAAAAAGGGTTTGTTGTCTCAGCTCAGGTATGAATTCTCTTGTGCTTTAAGCCAATAATTCTGTATTTATTATTACTTTTACATCATCAGAGACTGCCTTATGTAAAGAAGTGCTTCATTACATGTAGATAAACCAGCAGCAGCCCCGTGTTACCGCTTTGTCACATTGAGGTTATATTAACTGTTCCAGCCACAAACTATTTTTAGCGCTGGAGGAGAGGAAAAAGCATTTTTCATCCTCCTAACTATTTTTTTTATCACTGCCTTGTGTGTGACAGTGTGGGAGTGATAGGCATTGCATACAAAGGAATGTTCACAGCTATAGTCCCTCTGCTTGTAATGAACTCAGGCAGTGATATTTTGTTGCACCCTGTGTGAGGGAAAAGAAGCACGCAACACATTTTTTTGCAATAAAAAAAACTTTTTCAACCATCCTTTTTTGTAAGAATAAAGGATTATATAACATTGCTGATGTACCAAATGCCCTTCTATTCAACAAAACAAATTCGTAATAAGTCAGAACTTTCCTCTAGTTCAACTTCTTCCAGTCTGACGTAACCAGTGGAGCTTTTTCCCAAAACACTCATTATATTTCAAAGTGTCTCATTGTTATGATAATAATGTGCATGACTCTCTGTCTACAAAGAGATCTGAGTTGCTTCAGTGACTATAACAGCTGTCACCGTCATTCAGTCAGACTGTTAATTTGCTCTGTTTCTCGTTGTGTTTCTCCTCAGTGAGTCCACCTCGGGACAAACGGACTACGATCCGTCCAGGCCCAACTACCATCCTGTGGACCACGCCTGCTGGAAGCAAGGCCAAAAGTAAGTCCAGAACACTTTTACTTGACCTACTCACCTCTAATCTTTTATCTCGGTGACTTGATTTAGAAATTGGAAAGACTTGAAGGTGTGTCACCAATCTATAGTTCCTATTGCTGGGACATTTTTGTGATGACATGGACTAGATCAGGGGTGGCCAACCTGTGGCTCCAGAGCCTCATGTGGCTCTTTAGGCCGCCTGCAGGGGCTCCCCATGGCTGAGACATAAAAAATGATATACATATTTTTACATTAAAATGTTCATTTATCAATGGTGTAGACCAAAAGCTATTTGTATTCCTCAATTGTACAATTGTATAGCCTTTTTACAGCATATTAAAAAAGTAATTTAAGTCAACTAAAATGTGCTTCATAGCTTACGAAAGTCTCCTGCCCGCACCTTACCCTTTAAGTTTTGCCAACTTTGAGTTTAGTTTTGAGTTCCTTCAGATAGACTTTTCAAAATCATATTAATAAATGTGACTCAATATGACTATAAATAATGTTGGTAGGCTAATTTAGACTTATTAAGCTGTTTAATTTTCATTTTAGGCTCAATATAAGGTTTGCAGCTCCATTCCGTGATTTTTTCTTTTTTTTTGGCCAACAGTGGCTCTTTAGTTAGTAAAGGTTGCCCACCCCTGGACTAGATAGATGTTTTGAGGGCTTTACTTTCCAGGAATCTACTTTCTCTTAATTCTCAGGTAGCTTTTTGATTGTTTTTTATCCATAAAATGTCAGAAAATAGTTAAAATATGTACCTTGCAATTTCTTGTTTTTAAATATCTTTATTGTGAAGCATTATTCACAGAAATATCTTTGCTTTTTTCCCTAATAAACATAACATTTTAAAACATACATCAAGGTATATCCAAAAAACAAAACCAGATGTCTGATTGAGAAAATAAAAATATAGTAAGTATACATTTTAAATAATTAAATATTATGATAACAATGTCAAACAACAGTATTAAGAAAAATCAAAACAAGTTAATAAATACAAAAAAAAGAAAAAAATTTGTAAATATCATACAGTATCGCATACAGTAATTCCACATATTAAACAAAGAAAATACTTCACCCCAAGTCCCGACTCCTATTCTCCCCTTACAGCTTCTTAAACCGAATTGTATTTTATAGGGGTGGTGTTTGTAAAGAGGAGCCTTGTACGTACCTATAGAGCAGGGGTGGGCAATTAATTTTCCCAAGGGGCCACATGACCAATACCACAAAGGTTACGGGGGCCGGACCAAAACTCTGAACTAAATTCTGCTCAGTATTAATTTAACCGCTTTATGAAATACAGTAAATTATCTGGTTTTGAGCTGCTATTGATAACAATACATGTTATGATAAGACTGTTAATGTGGAGTAAATTAAATATATATATGTACATTTTTTAGGCGTTTTACAATGTTGTGATGCTTTTATTTTGAAAAGGTGCTTTCCAGTGTGAAACGGGTGCTTTAATTTTGAAAGGTAGTGACAGGAAGTAACAGGTGGAACGGTTAAATGAAAAGCGAATGGTAAATAATAATGAGTGCATAGTACCGGTAATTCATATAAAGTTGATATAAAGTATCAAAAAGGCTTCTATAGTGGCGGCTGACAGGGCACAAGGTTTGTTCAAGTTTATTTTCTTCTGCCATATATATTTGTGGCTATATTTGTTGTCTTAACTATAGTAAAAGTGCTTGTTTGCTCAAGTGCTAATGCTAATGTTTGTTATTGTTTCCCACCTCGTAGCTCGTATGGTCGATTCACAAGGTGACCAAGGAATTTATTAACTTGTTAATTGTTAATTTATTAACTTTTTAGGTGTTTAATAGGTGTTTTTGACAAGGTACCTCGGTAACTCGGGTAACTTAAACGTAAATCGCCTTCAAAATAAAAGCACTGCGGTTGTATTGATTTCTATTTTCTGGGTAACCTCATGTGGGCCGGACAAGGACAGCCAAAGGGCCGGATGTGGCCCGCGGGCTGCCCAATGCCCAGGTCTGCTATAGAGCCTATTTTCATTTAAATTTTCCAAGCAGTCCTTTGACCTCTAACCATCAAGATTTTGACTAACTTTGGGCGGCTGTTTCACCTCGTTTCACAACAGCATCTCATGACAGTGGATTCTTTAGGTCTTCTAGTAAATATGGCATCAGTAGCTTTTCTGTTGCTTTAAAAAGAAAAACCAGTGCTAAAAATCAGGATGGAGGGGGCTAAAAAACCAATGGTCAGGTCTTCAGATTGTTTGTTTTCTCCCACCAACTGTTCCTAACCTTTTCTGACTCACCGGATGAAGACTTAAAGGATAAGCCCCTTCCACTATCCCTTCTATCTATTTTGCAGGCGCACCATTGCTGCACCCTGGGCTTTGTGCCGCCAAAGACAATTGTGATTAATTAAAAGAAATGCAAACAAGCTGGAGCTTTCATCCCTTTTCCCAGAATAATCATGATTGCAGCCAGACCTTCCTCCAGTGCTGTGGAGATCGGTCGGGCTATGCAAGATCCATAATCCAAAAAATAATCTGTTTACTACAGTTATATCACATGAAATAAAAACAGTTATTTCTCCAAACTGAAAATGAAATGTTGGCATTTTATCTTAATAATTAGTCACACCATTAATCATCAAAACATCTCACAATTAATTTTCTGTTCACTGACTAATTAGTTAATTGTTTGTTTCATTTCCGCTCATTTCACATGTTGTTGCCATTTGCTAAAACACTCAATGTTATCCTTTTTTTTTTCTTGGATGATAAAAACATTATCTTAGCTTGACAATATGTTTTGAAAGAATTGCATCACTAAGATGAACGGAGAGAAGAGAAGAATCCTAAAGTAAAAACAAATCATTATCATGAATTCATGAGATAACTCTGCCAATACTTATTTCCAGTTTTTTACTGCTGACAAGGAAGAAAACAAAAGACTCCCCCAAAATACTATTTCCTGAAACGGTTACCAAGATCTGAAATTCATTGTTTTGTTTCTCACTTCCAAGTCAAACTGTAGTAGAAAGCAGCCTGATTCTCTGTGCAACCTCCCAGAGTCAAACATTAAAAAAACTCAGGAGAAATAAAAATTTCAGGCCAGGGAAGTGCTCCGACTTGGTAATGGAGAGTCATGGAAAAAACATGGAATTTTACATCAAGGCCGTGGTGCAAGTCAAGCTGCTTAGACTCAGGTCAGCTGCTGTGCACAGTGATGTGTTTTAAACCTGATTCAAGCAGCAGAAGTATGCTGCATCAGGACAGTTAAAGGTTCATGTCAGTCCCAGAAAAGTCAGTGAATTAACATGTAAATGCTTTCTAGTCATTGAATAATTTGTCTCTCAAACCCATCTGCTTCAGAATATATAAACTTCCTTTAAATCTTTTGCTTCGTCTGAGCAAAGACCTACAGAAAATTTCTCTTTTTAGGGCTTAAAATCTCTTCTCCTGTTTGTTCTGCCTCCCAGTATGGAGTGTAATAGAATTTATTTTTAGCACCTCAGTCGTCATTGTAAGGAAACAATTTTCCACCCTGGCAGCGCTGACCTTTGTCCTCCCTGCTGTTGCTTTAGAGGAGTTTTGATAACCCCCAATCAAAGCTCTTTCTACTGTTGCACTAATTGCTAGCTGCACCGAACAGCTGAGTCAGTTAAACGCCGTGAATTTAAAAACCTGTCAGTGTGAATGCTTCGCCTGCTAACTATCTGCTCATCACTCTCCAGAGTGCCGTACTTGGCAGTGGCTCGCACCTTTGAGAAGATTGAAGAGGACTCTGGCAGGTAAGAGCTCCATATGGAGGAAAAGGTGTTTTTCTGTCTTTTTTTTCCCCTGGAGGAGGTAAACACCATTTGGGAGAAAGCGATCACTAGTCTCTTCAAAGGATATCGTATATACTAAAGCATTTCCACAAAATTACCACCCTGGCTTCCTGCTGGGAATTTCTGGAATATAATTAGAAGTGTGTTACAGCCAGAGAAAGTGAGGAAATTGCATTAATTTTCTGCGGAGGGCAGGGAACATGAACATTTTTTGCAATTAGGTCACTTTCTAGGAACTGTTTTTTTTCTTTCTTTTTTTAAGAACAGAATCCCTTTTTTTCCTAATAACTTTTTTCACACTGGTTTCATTTCATGATAATTTAAAAAAAACTTTTATTCTCTAGAAACTTCATTGGTAGCAAATCCTGAGCAAGAAAAATTCTAAAAAGCCAACAAGAAATATAGTTTTTGTTGAAGGAAAAGCCTGTAATTCGTTGCTTTAGGAATCCAGACCAGACGTTTTAAAGGATGATTTGTAACTTAAGTCTCCTGCCAACAAATTAAAAACACCTTTACAGACTTCCTTTTTTACCCTTTGAGGATATCGAATGACAAGCGTCCCAGTGATGACTTGTGTTTTTCCCACCTACTCCACTGATGTATCGCGTTTCATAAATGAACAGTTCATCTGCCTCGCGAGCTTCCATTTCCGATTAAAACCTCCAGACAAATCTCATTTCCCACCTCCCAGTATTTACAGGATGGCTTTAAAATTCATTTAAGTCGTCTTCCTTGTCTCAAAGCAATCCTGTTGTCATTTCCCAGGCTGAGAAACATCGAGACGCTGTCGAACCTGCTTCGCTCCGTGTTGCTGCTCTCTCCAGGTAAATGCTATTTTATCTCTCCCATAATGCATGCTGATGTAGCTACACAGGCAGCTGGCTGCCAGCCACTCTATCAAGGAGATGATGATGAAGCCAGGTTGCACATAAAAGTGGGAGGATGAGTCAGTTCATTGATGCCTGTGTGTATGTGTGTGTGTTGGTTTGTGTATGAGCATGCACCTGTGGGATTCTGATTTTGTGTGTGTCTGAGCCTTTATGTTTTACTTGTTTTGGCTGGTGTTGACTGAGTGTATGTGGCCTTGTCTTGTTTTTGCACTCAATGTGTGTGTGTGTGTGTGTGTGTGTGTGTGTGTGTTTGGTGTCTGTACCTCCATGTTTGTGACAATGTGTCTTTGTCCATATGTCCTTGAGTTTGGGTTTCTTTGCTTCTTTGTGTGCCTGTACTTATAATTGTGTGTTGCATAACAGCCTGACCGATATGGGATTTTTGAGACCGATACTGATTTTAGAGGGGAAATTCATTGATATGGTGGCTGATATATTATTTTTTTGAGCTGAAATGAAAAAAGACCCTTTTTATGTGGATTGTGAACCAATGTTTCACTACTCTGCAAATGTACCCAGAGAGCTACTTTTTCCTCAAACATGCATACATTTATTTGTTTATTAAATGATAGTTGACATTGTTATACATTATTATACACAACAAAAAGTGTATTACATCGTCAGCCAATTCTATAAATGTGGCACTTACTCTTGCTATGTTTCTTGACTTCATCCTTGCTTGTGTTGTACTACTCTCATTCGTCGCTTTGAATAAAAGCCTCTGCTAAATGACATTATAGAATGTAACTAAGAAAATAAAGGATAAGTATGAATAAAATAAATGGCTAAATAAACTGTTCAGTGTCAGTCAATTGCTGACTGTTTAAAAAAAATCATGCCAAGCAATGTTTTGCTACATTATATATTGTGTAAAAAATAACATTTTCATAACTGCACATATTTGATAGCATAAACACCGATACTTTAATAGGTCAATATCTGATATATCTGTCGGCCACTACTATGCATGCTTGCATTATAGAGAGCAAATTACATGGCATATTTTTGAAGGCCAAAACAGAAGTTTGCATAACCATGGGGTCTATTGAGAATTTGCCTATGGGTTTTTTTTTACCATGGCAGGAAATAAGCTCTGTGGCAAACACACATTTCTGATGCTATCAAATTTTGTTCAGCAGGAAAATCTTTACAAATCAACACCACTTATGATGTTTGAAGCATTAATGCAGCGGACAGTAACAAGCTAATGTTATGCTATAATTTACGTTATGCTATTTGCACGATTAGCTTTTCGACCTCAGACAAGCTAATCAGTGGTTTGACATGCTGGCCAAACCGTAGTCCAATAATAGTTTGTCAACATAGTCTATAATCTACAAGAGTTTGCAAGAGCTCTGCAAATCACGACTAGAGGCTGTAAGGTGGACAAGTGAGAGAGTTCCTGTCCGTGTCCGGCGTGATGACCTTTAATGTCCCCGACATCCACTGTAGTCTCATTAACACACTTGTTAATTGGAGGAATTTACTAAGATATTTTATGTCAAACAACAAAACGCAAACATCTCTTTAGCTTGTGTTAACCACAGACCTTATTTAAGGCATCTAACCAAAAACCCCTTCAAAATCCTCATTAAGTTTGAGAGGAGAGACCCCAGAGTGATAAAATGCTGACTAAAATTTACCTCTCGGTTTAAGAACTCATTCCTGTGTGCGTGTTTTATTCTCCTAGACGATCTGTTGTGCTGTGTGTACCTGTGCTTGAATCAGCTGGGTCCTGCCTACCTGGGGATGGAGCTCGGTGTTGGAGAGACGGTTCTCATGAAAGCTGTTGCTCAAGCAACCGGTAATAGGGGCAGACACACACACACACACACACACACACACAACCAATCATTTGCACCCAAACACTTAGCTTGTGCATTCTCAGCCTCACTGCTAATGCCATCCTTCTCTACTCATCAGCCAGCTGCTATTTACCGTCTCGCTCTTGTTTCCAGGGCGACAATTGGACAAAATCAAGGCAGAGGCGCAGGAGAAAGGAGATCTGGGCCTTGTGGCCGAGAGTTCCCGCAGCAACCAGCGCATGATGTTCCAGCCGGCCAGTCTGACAGCAGGGGGCGTGTTCAGGAAATTGAAGGAAATCGCCAGCATGAGTGGGAACTCGGTGAGCCAGGGAATAACATTTTCATTAGGGGGAAAGCAGGCCTGGGCAAATATTGTTTTCACTCTATTTGGCTCTCAGTAGTGGGGTCAGGGAGGGAAAATAAAGGAAATGATAATGTGGTTGTGTATTGAACTAGGAATTGTTTGTTTATTTGTCTACTTCAGAGGACGCAGAGTAATCTTTCAGCCTTTGAATAAGTTGTCACCTGGCTGAAATCTCTTAAGCAATTAGTTCCTTTTTCATCCCCGTTGCTGCTGGGTCTTTTTTTTTCTTTCTGTCTCTCTCTTACACTCTGGATTGAACATGGAGTTTGTACTCGCTAGTGACCTCAGTCTTTTTGCATTCTGTCTCTTCTCGCTCTTCCTCTGTGAATCTCAATTTCCTCCCGTCTGCCTCAGGCCATGAATAAGAAAATCGACATCATCAAAGGCCTCTTTGTGGCATGCCGCTTTTCCGAGGCCCGCTACATAGTCAGGTAAAATAACACTCTCTCTCTCTCTCTCTCTCTCTCACACACACACACACACACGCACACATTGACAGGCTTGGCTGCGTGTGTGACCACAAGCACGCCTGCACACACCTGCATGGATACACACACACACACACACAGATATTGCAGTGCCTTCGGACCTCCTTGTGTGTATGTTAAAGCATGTAGCGTTTGTCATGGGCAGCAGGTGCAAATGGACGTCAGCCCTGACAGCCCGTTGGTGTTGTGGTTTTGATTGACAGGTCCCTGGCTGGGAAGCTGAGGATAGGCCTGGCTGAGCAGAGTGTCCTATCTGCACTGAGCCAGGCTGTGTGCCTGACCCCCCCTGGACAAGGTAATCTCTAATTTTAAAGAAGTTGTTCACAATTTTTCCAAGTCTGTCTTAAAACAATAGTCCGGCGCCCACATGTCTATCGAACCAGCTTTGAGAGATCCTTTCTTACAGCGACTCCAATGTGAGGCTGAGGGATAAAAGTCCTCTGAAGTTAACAGGAGGCTTCATGAGTAATGTATTTGAAAACCTTCATTTTTTTCGTCCAAAATCCCTTTTTGTTGCAATCAAAGGGTAAGCTACAGGCCTGAGAAGTGCCTTAAACCTGTGTTCTTTCTAACGACCAGCAGGGGGCACTGGCTGCAAAAAAAAGTCCAATTACATAGTAAACAAGTTGCTACAAGGGTGACCTGTCAATCAGGATTAAGGCGTGTTTTCTATTCGAAGTCGAAACAAAGTTTTAAGCGGAAGTTTGAAATGTCGCATTAAATATAATGTGAATTAGGGACGTTTCCATCAACTGGTTTAGAGCGATCAAACAAAGCTGCATAAAGCTAGTTCTTTGGTCGGAAGTAGGAATGGGAATAATTAACAGATGATCGATTAATGAGCTTTAAGAATTTGGTCGATCACGTTGAATTTTTAATCGATCTGTGTATTTTTTTGCTTTAATTTTTATCTCTAACTGCGTATTCACTGAACTGAAACTCGGCCAATCGTTCAGTTCTGTGGCCGTACGTGAATAAGTCAATGAGCTGAGAATTAAGTTGGATAAAGCTACAGAACAAAGCTACAGTATTAATACAAGAGTATTAATTTGAGCAAAACTAGTTTAATGTATCAAACCCTGCTAGCATGAATTACTAGGTTTAATTTTATCCAAAACTTATGTAAACACAAAACACATTAAAATATGATGAAATATTTAAATATAATAAGATTGCCGTGAAAACTAACCTCATGCCTCTTCGGGGCTAAAACATAAAATATTGAACTCCTTGACGTTATCTTTACAGTTTAATCTCAGTTGATTTAGTTTTACGATTGACAGGATCAAGTCTCTTTTCGTCCTTTCAAAATAAAAGCGTCCATTATCAAAACTGTGATTAAACTATTTATTCATCGTTAATGTTATAGATAATCAAGTTTGCAGGTTTCTTCCAAACCCCCATCCTTAGTCGATAGATGGCAATGTAATGTATTGCTGTAGACTAATCCGTCAGTGAACAGGAGAAGGAGAAGAAGAAGAGAAAAAAAAGAACAAATAAAGGTTGCTAGTTGGACAACTTTAGCCACCCACAAGAGAAAATGGAGAGAAATCTTCAGGAAATAGATTCAACTGGGCAAGTTTTGTTCTTGATGTCAGAAGAAACAGCTGATCAATCATGTGATGTAAATGTTTATGTCAGAACTTACTTGGAAAAAGTGTTTCCATCTCAGGTTTAGGACATTAACCTATTTTTCCAAAACAAGACAAAAACCACCCCACAAGTGAGTGTTAAAACTTCTATGCGCATTCTCTAAAAGTTTTATTGAGTTTTGGTGTTTCCATCAAATTTTCTTATGCAAATCGTCAATTGGCATAGAAATCCGTTGATGGAAACACGACTAACTGCACTGTGAAAAGTTGTGTTCTGTGTTTTCGTCTTAGAACTTTAGCCCTTTATTGAACTGAAAGCACACTGTAAAAGTCAATTGTAGTTGTCTAATAATTTCTGTTCATTTTTCCTGTAAGTAAATTAGTTGAAGAAATGGCTTAAAATAAAATGCAGTGTCCCAATTATTATTTATTCTTACGTGAATTAAGGATGCACAATGTTAGCTTAGTGTTTGCTTGCTGTGTTAAAGGTACCTGGTTGGTCACTAGGTGCTCTAAAAAAAAATTATGGGCGATGTCCAATGTCAAACTTGAAGTTTCAAACTTCCATGAAGTCTCATTGGTGACTTTTGCTTCTCGTATCCAGTCAATAGGTGCAATCCTTCCGCTACAGTACAGCCTGGAGGTTTGCACCTTTTTTGCGGCTGTATTAATTAGATACTCTAAAGATACTCTATACTGTACTTGTGAGATAACGTCATTATCCCTGGTGAAATCCGTAAACTCTTAGGTCACACATATGGCGAGGAAGTTGAGGTGTTAGAGAGGAAGCATTAACATTTTTTTATTTTTAGAGCACTTGTTAACACAGTGTTAAAACATTTTTCATGAATATTTATTCATGCGAGCAGTTATTGATAATTTGAAACGGTTAATGAGCAAACCAAACCAATACATGACCAAATGTGGCATTCAAAAACATGTTGATTTAAAAAAAATACAAATAGAAATAGAGAAAAAACCCACATCAGTCTGGAGGTGAGCAGTTGGGGGTATGAAATCGACACATCTTCTCACCAATATGCTAAATGAAAATCTTTCTGGAGGGAGTTTTGACAGCTTGTCTCTCACCACCTGCTTTCAGTGCTGATCCAACCTGCTCTTCCTAACACCACCTACACCCAACTAAATAAATTAATTCCGGACTTATTAGTATTCGTGGCTTACTCACGGCTGGAGGTGTGCTTTAATAAGAGTCAATTAGTCCAGAGGCTCGGTGGGGAAATTTGCATTGATCTGTGGTCTGGTCTGGAAATGTTTTTCTTAACATTTTTATTTATTTATTTAACCATTATTTAATCAGGCAGGTCAACGAAGAGCAAACTCTTTGTTGGGCCGAAGTGGAGCTTTACAATGAATAGTTAATTACAATACATTTGTATTCAGTCGTACTTGAAACATATCGTAATTATTCATGTTGCATTGGGAAACAAAATGATTAATTTGGCCTTGACTCTATAACATCATCCTAACCGTTTTTACCACAGTGGGATTGACATTTTATCTTAAATGAATTCAGTGTTGTCGGAAACACTGACATGCACCGACTGTACACAACACAAGTAATTGCACGACTGTAAGCCTTTTACATTTCCTTTGAAGTCCCTCTGAACTTTCATCCAGCGAATGTTCGGCCAAACAAATGTTCAAACACACATCTGTTTGAAATGCATTTTTCTCCCCTCCTTCCTTATAGTTTTCCCTCCTGCTGTGATCGACGCCGGGAAGGGGATGAGCGCCGAGAGCAGGCGGGCCTGGATCGAAGAAAAGAGTCTCATTCTCAAACAGACTTACTGGTAAGTGAAGCCTAAACAAACCCCCTCGTTTCGCTTTGCAGTCTCTCCTCGGCGCCTGCTACACAATGCCTCATCCCCGCTAAGCTCCGTCCCTCATTCTCCCTCACTCGTTCTGCTCACTTTCATTTTGGGAGATATTGATTTCTCACTTTTTTTTGTTTTTCTTCCCAAACACGCCACTTCATCTCCCACTCGCTCTCCCGTCCAGCGAGATGCCCAATTACGACGTCATTATCCCCGTTCTGCTCAAAGAAGGCATAGACGAGCTACCCAATCACTGCAAGCTCACTCCAGGTAAGCAACCAATCAGGAGGCAGGAAGAGCCAAAACAGTGACTGGTGTGTGTTTATTGATCCTCTCAGTGGAGGTGAGTCAGTTATTTTAGTTGAGTCATTTATCACAGGAAGATAAAAGGATACCCCTAAACTAAAGGATTAGCTCCCAATTACACTGTTGTCAAGCTATTTGGGATAAGGAGCCTTGGCACCAAGGTAGAAAATTAATCCCAGCCACCATCTGAACACTACTAAATTGGGAAACTAAATTGGCTGTTGTTGGTCAGTTAGACAAATCTAGCAGCTATTCTGGCAGGTAAACAATCGTTATTCAGTGGGCTGTTCTGTTCTAAAATGCGAGATAGTTAAAGGAGGTGGTGAATTTTTTTTGGGCCGGCACCAGCCAGCTTGGACAAAACGGTACTGTCCTGTCACGTCTGGCTCTGTAAGCCCCAATTAAAGGAATTTGTTTGGTGTACTTCATTATATCACTCCTCTGCTGCTTTTGAAGCTTAACTTAGCAGTACAGCCCAAGGGGGTGTGAGTCAGAGAACTTTCTTATTAGGGCCAAATGAGAATGCAAACAAAGTCATTCGGGCTATGTTTTTGTAAGAGAAACAGTTGTGGGTGTGAGTCTGATGTGTCATGTGGGAACGTGTCATGTGAAGCGAATTTCACAGCTTCTGGGTTTGTTTTTTGCAAACAAATCTGAAATCTGCCTCACTCTCATAACCTTTAAGGGTTGTAAGCGAGAGCCCCGCCCTTCGCTACACAAATGAGGGAAAACTTCTCCTCAATTAGTTTCCAAACTATTTAGAATTCATGAAAAATGCATGACTATATTTCTTTGTATCGCTGTCTCGCTGTTTTTCAAAGTTTATTTTCTCGAAATCTCACGCCACCTTTCTCCTCCCAGGTGTACCGCTGCGACCCATGTTGGCCCACCCCACCAAGGGTGTCGGCGAGGTAATGAAGAGGTTTGACGAGGCGGCGTTCACCTGCGAGTACAAATACGACGGCGAGCGCGCACAGGTATGTGTGTGACTGAGTGCACGTAGGTGGCAAAGTGACAAAGTGCAACTGTTTGTTTTTGTTGCGTTTGGCACAGAACATATGCCTGCTGAATTTTGCATGCATATACCTTTCGGCTGTGTTTCTTGAGTATGAGGTATTGCTGTTCTGTGACTCCTGCTGTGTGTTCATTTGACTGTGTACTCACACGCATAGTGTTTTGGTACAGTGTGTGTGTGTGTGTGTGTGTGTGTGTGTGTGCGCGCGCCTGCCTATTCTTTTAAGATAAACAGTAGTGCTGCTTTTGCCCTGGGCCTGTAGGCAGAGAAAGCTACTTCTGCCATCGTGGACCGGGGAGAAGGAAAGGGAGGGGGGTGTGGGAGATGGGGAGAGGTGAGGAAAGAGGCTCGAGACAGTGAAAGCAGACACATAAGAGGGACGACGGAATGGGAGACAGCAGTGGGGCTGAGGAAATTTCGAGAGAGCGAAAGAGACATAAAGAGACACAGCAAGAGAGAGATTGTAATGTAAACCCCTCCAGCTGTATTGTTAATTTTGGACAGTCATGCCAATAAAGTGCCTTTGAACTGAGCTGAATTGAGAAGAAGAGAGATGAGCAGAGAGAGAGAAACAGAAACAGAGAGGGAGGATGGAAACAGAGCGAGCAAACCCCATGACGTCCTCCTCTTCACTCTCTCTCTTTGGTCTCACTGCAGTGGACTTTACCTCGACCAGCCAGCAGAGGGACTCTTGATACACCACTTAGTTTGACACTCCCGTGAGTGTGTGCTTGTGTGTGTGTGTGTCTCTGTTCACGTTTCCTGGCGAGCCATAGGAAAGTGTATATCTGCGTGTGTGGCATTTGATGAATCAAAGTAACTGTGTATGTATTCATGGAAGTGTGTTTCCCGTCTAATCAGTCAAGTAAGTGATTGTGTGTATATTTCTTTCTGTTCTATGAGTTTATTTATCAGGCGATGCTCGTTGATCAGTAGTGGGAGAAAAAACAGAACTGTAAAGGAGCAAGAATTATTTGTTGTCCCTGGCCAAATGTGGGAAACGCATTCTAAAACGTAATCAAACATCATATCTTGTGATGTATTTAACGTTAGGAACATGATAACAAATATGCACCAGACAGGAAAGTACAAGCCAGTACACATTCAGCAATGAATATGATTACTGGCTGCAGCTCACATTAAGAAAAGACAGATGATTAAACAAAGGAATCAGAGGATAACAGGACAACACGAGGAGAAAGATGATGAAAGTTTGTCATATTTTCACATTATTGGTGACATGAATCTTCAACTGGCCAATGAAAAATCAGTAGTGACTGACTTTGTTGAGAACTAATTTATACTTTTGTCATCTTGAAAAACTTGCATTTTTACTACTTTACATTCTATTGATAGTATTCAATTTAATGATGAATCTGGAACGTAGTGGTGGCCAAGATCTTCTCTCACAGTCTATATACAAAAGTCACCACCTGGACACTGTTATGATCTGGGGTTGCTTCAATTAGTCAGGTCCAGGTTCAGCAACAACATCAGGTCAGCTGACTAACTGAATATACTGAATGACCAGATTTTTCCATCAATGGATTTTTTTCCTCCCATGATGGCACGGGCATATTGCTAGGTGACAATGCTATGATTCATCAGGCTCAAATTGTGAAAGAGTGGTTCAAGTAGCATGAGACATCATTTTCACATGTGGATTGGCCACCACAGAGTCCAGACCTTAGCCCTACTGAGAATCTTTGGGATGTACTGGAGAAAGCTTTACGCAGTTTTTATGATTTTACGACTCCTCCAGCATCAATACAAGATCTGAGGCGAAAAATGTATGCATCTCTGGTCAGAAATAAATGTTGTGACATTGCATATGCTTAAGGAAATTATGCCACAGTGAATGAAATGTGATTCTTTTTTTGCAAGGTAGTTTATAATTGCTGATCGTGCTGTTACGGTTGTCATGACTCACATGTCATCTCGAGTGTTGATCACTGCTACAGAGTTTAAAAAAAAAAAAAAGAGAGAGAGAGAGATAGATATAGATCTAGTGATTGTTCTGTAGAACCATGACAAATGGTTTAAAGTAACTATTGTGGGACGTCCTGGTGACAAGGTAGAGTCCTTGTTGCAGCAGACCTGGGTTCCATTCTGCCCCGAGGTCCTTTTGCTGCATTCCTTCTCATCTGATCTCTCTGTCACTATCAAATAAAGCATGAAAATGCTAATAAATAAATAACATAGCATATTTTAACACATTTCATTATTTTCTCGTTGGCTCAACTGGGGCCAAGTTGCCTGGAAATCATTTTGAACAGAAGGAAGCTTCACTTCACTTCACAGCTTCACTTTCATTCAGAAACCTGTATTTATATACAGAGACTTGTTGTCATTGTCAGGTGTGTTTAGGGTTTGATAGTCTGACAATGGTAAAGCCGTCAGCACTTGGTAAAACAAAGTTTAATCAAAAATTTAATCAAACTGTGACCTTCAAATGGATTTGGAGACCCACTGTGTTCGTTATCAAGTTAGCTTCATTAAAGGTGCCATAGTATAAAAAAGGTCTTCACAGTATGATGTAATTATTCTGCATCATCTGGTCTGTAGATGAGTTTAAATTATTGTAGGAAGCAATGTTAGAAGTAAGATTTTAGAGATTTTCATACTGCAGTTTGAATCAGCACATCTCAGCAACACAAACTGCTTCCTCTGCCTTGCTGTCCTGTGGAAAACAAACAGCTCTGTGCCAGCATGACTTGAATGGCTGAGGCTTCACTTTGATTCAGAAACCTGTATTTACATACAGAGACTCATTGTTATTGTCAGGTGGGTCATTGAAGACCTTGGATTGGTCTGGGTCCAACTTGTAGTGCTCCATGTCTCTCTGCCAAGTGTTAGTGTGACATTATGATCTTATGATCACCTCATCTGTCACAGAGACCATCTCAAAGGAAAACTGATGTGTAGTCTGATCTTGGCATATTGTGCGCTGCAAGTGCATTTTTTTTATGTGTCCCGTGGCTAGTTGACAGCTTCC
The DNA here is from genome assembly GCF_030273125.1 of Centropristis striata. Lineage (NCBI taxonomy): Eukaryota > Metazoa > Chordata > Actinopteri > Perciformes > Serranidae > Centropristis > Centropristis striata. The sequence continues at coordinate 30,649,701 of NC_081527.1, forward strand.
TTCACTTCCTGCATTATTAACATCATCTAATCTGAGCTGTCACTTATAAGAAAGTTGATCCATTTAAAATCATTTTGGGGGGGGGGGGGGGGTATTTTATGCCTGTTTAATTTTATTGTATTGTTTTTATTCCCCCCCGCAGATCCACATTCTGGAGAGCGGCGAGGTTCGAATATTCAGCCGCAACCAGGAAGACAACACCAGCAAATACCCTGATATCATCTCTCGCATTCCCAAGGTAAAACACTTTAACACACAGAGCGCTTCAGCTCAGCCCCGTGGGAGAGAGGAGAGTCGGTGTGAGCTTTGATTGTCAAATGAGGGCTTTTACAGCTGTGCGGATAACAACCGCACACATTTATCTCGCTCACTCTGTCTTTCATTTTGCCTATTTTTCTAAACCTGCCACTCATCTGTCTGGCTTCAGCGTTCCCTCTCCTCTTCTCTGCCTGTCTGTTTCATTTTAAAACCCCTCAAACTTTATTTGTTGCTCTGCCTGTCCTTGTCCCCTCGTCCCCCTTCAATCATCAAGAGCCCACCACTGACCTTTGAAATTATTTTTTATGAATTTCGAGCAGTTTCTACGGAGGATAGAAGCTTGTCACGGAGCTCCGTCTCCCTAATGGATGGCAGAGACACTGGTTGTTTAATTCCTTGCCAAATTAGTGAGCTTCTGCTTGTGTGGGAGAGAGGAAGAGATCACCAGCACCTGAAGCTTTGGCAGGTGGCCTCGGGTTATCTGAGAACGCTCTCTACCTTGGCGCCTGCTGAGTTTTTTTTTTTTTTTTTTGCTTTAGTAAGGAACTGCAGTGACACAGCAGCAAGAAAAAGCTCTCCACTCTCTACTATCTCATTCACTGCTGCTGTTGTTGCTGTTGTTTGTGTCAAGGATGTTACCAGTTGTCATAGATGAGGTGCTATAAAATAGTTTTGGTTTAGATAAACAGGAGAGGATAGAGTCGCAGCATGGGAGACACAGCTGCAGAATGAAGCAATGCGACCAACGTGCAACCGCTCGACTCGAGGCTGTGTTCTCATGTACCTGGTGCAGCTTTCATCTCATCACTGTGGCCTCCCAGCAGGAGATAACCACACTGCTTGGAAGCACGGCTGGAGGGAGGGCAGCCTGGGAGGGTCTCCTCCCTCAAATCAATCAACACAATGTTTTTTGTCAGGTCAATCTCCTGTTCCAGTGTGCAATGTGTTTGATATCACAGCTTTTACAACCCGTCAGAAGCACAGCCTCTGATTGTTGGACATGTCAAGATTCAGGTTCAACTTTATTGTCATTGAACAGAGTACAAGTACTAGGACAACGAAATGCAGTTTAACATCGAACCAGAAGTGCAGAGTAGTAAAGTGCAAGGGTATGTATATGAACAGAGTATATAAATATAGTGCAGGTATGAATTTAATATGCTATAGGATATATACGGGTCAGTGACAAATAAGGTTTGGCAAGATGTCAAATGGTGTAACCACAAAAAATGATAAATATTAAATACTTCTTACATTACCACCTACATTGTATTTTAGTGGACTTATACATATAATTACTTAATTAAAAAAAAAAATCTAATTATTATTTTTTTTTGTATTTCTACATTTACACATTTCGTCAATATTGAGCTGAACATATTCTAAATACAACCATTTTTTTTCTAAAGTTTTGACAAATTATGTAAAATGTGTTATATACCATTAGTGTTGCAATGTAAATGTGGATTGTATTTTTTTTTTCTCATTTTAGTTCACATTTATTTCCCTGTGTATATAATCAGATTTTTATGGGGACTGGTTACACCAACTGACATTGCGTTAGATCACGTCATTGACCCATACAGTAAGTGAACGTGTTAGAAATATATACAGTGAAGGATGTACAGTATAGCAGCAGTGCAGCTAGATGAATGGATGATAATAGTCATAATTAGTCATTAATATGGGCAGTTTACAGTAAACCTGAGGCATCAGGGGTGGATAACAACACCAACACCAGCTCTCAACAAAACAAAAATTGACAAAAATTGAATCAAATGGTGACCTTTTTAAAATGTATTTGGAGAATCGTGACACGCCCTAATTTTCCACGGTATTCGTTATCAAGTTGGCTTCGCAAATGGTGTCACAGTATAAAAAAATCTTCACAATAAGATGTAATCAATTCTGCATCATTTGGACTCTGGATGAGTTTAAGTTATTGTAGGGAGATTTTAGAGATTTTCATACTGCAGTTTGAATCCGCACACCTCAGCAACACAACCTGCTTCCTCTGCCTTGCTGTCCTATGGAAAACAAACAGCTCTGTGCCAGCATGACTTGAATGGCTGCGGTTTGTTCACTGTTTCAGCTCGGTGCGAAGCCTCCCCCCGCTACAGGGAAACAGCATTAGGTCATGCCAGTAAACTAAAGTTTACTTTTTTAATGTTGACCGCTCTGGTTTAATTTTATCCCTCTCTCTCTCTCTCTGCCTCACACTCGGTGTCTCATCATTTCACAGAACATCTGCCCTCTCAAGTTTCTCTCACACTGACTTTCATCTCTCTGTTTTTTGCTCCTTTTCTTTTCAGAACTTTAAAAGCTACACGGCTCTTTGTCTCTCACTCTCACCTCATTGCTCTCTCTGTCCACCTGTCTCTTCCCCGTGTTTCTCCGTCTAATCATCTCCCTCCTTTCTTCTTCATTACTTCTTGATGATACCTGTTCCTTCCCTCTCTACTTGCCGCTCTCTCACCTCTCTTTCTCCCCTCTTCTCACTCTTGTCTTATTCATTCTTGTTTCTTCCTCTTCCTCTCATCTTTTTTCAGCACTTTGATACAGCCTGTCTGCAATTTTACCTTTCTGGTCTGTCTGTCTGCCTCTTACACCCTTCTCCTCTCACCACTCCCCTCTCTCCTTCCGCAGCGCTCATATATTCACACTCGCTCTTTTTCTTCATTGCCTGTCGATGCTCCTGACTGCTGTCTTCTCTCACCTTTTTTGTTTTTCCTTTCATTTAGTCTTTATCCCCGTCTCCCTTCTCACATTTGTCTTTCGCACTGTTCTTCCACACATACCCCTCCCTTTTAAAACCTTTTCTTTCACTGTTTTTTTTTCCCCTCTCTTGCTCCATTCTCTCTACGTTCCTTAACCTGTATTTTCGTAATTTTAGTTTGCCTCTCTCACTTTGCTGTGTCTCACCTGTCTTTCTCACCATTATTTTTGCATAAACTGTGAGCTCTTGAAAAGTTTGGGTGTTGGCATTTGCACGTCACTAGAAAGTCGCAGAATTTTCAAAATGATGGCGTCATTTATTTAATTTGAGCTTGAAACAATTGTCTTGTTTGTTTAATGTGTGACCCTTAATGTATGACATTTAATTTACCATAACTGCTTTAAAAATAACCCATGTCCATTGTTTTAAATGGAGCTTTCATTAAGGAAATCAATTGCTAATCACAAACATGGCAGACAATTGATTAAAGAAATTGCTTAAATTCAAATTTGCATTCACAGTCTTGACACTATGTTGTCATGGCACTGTCTGAGTGTGTAAACACATTCTCGTAAACACAATACATGAACAATGCCTGTGTGAAACTTCACACTGACACACAATCCTTGCATAGAGGCGATGCTCTGATTAGATTTTACACCTTGCTGCATTATTTTGCATATTAATGAAGGAAAACTCATTTTCCTGGAGCTACCATAGTGACTTAATGCTTCTAATTAAGAATTGATATTAATACAGTAACACATTAATATTAATACAAATACATTAATTAATGTATTCCTACGGCCTAATGACCGTATCAGTATAACTGGCTCCGTTTGATATATTTCACTGTTTCCAAACAACCTGTTACTTCTAATGGGTCTGTCGCTCTTAGAGGGATACTAAGGATTTTTTTAAGGGGGTTTCTATGAGGTGTTTATCAATAGTCAGTTTAGTTTTTGCAGCAGATGATGGCTGACATGCCTCCAGTTTGCAGAAGCAGGCAAGAGTATGGATGCTGAAGCTAAGCAATGTGCAACAGCAGCAAAATGTATCTATACCAGTCAAAGTGTATGTGATAATTGGAATATATTTACTGCTTTAACCTCGCCGTCAGACAGCCCGGCTTAAGTTTATATGGGGGGAGCTAAAGCTGTGATCTATGCTATCTATGCTTATGCGTGCCACCAGACTCCTTTGACAAAAACAGTAATTTAACCTTGCAGAACATGGGAGTCACTGGTCTACCACTGCCCAAATCAGTTAGTTTGTTTGTGTTATTGTGTGACTTTGGTGAATCTGAATTAACCCTTTAAAATGCCACAGCAACACAAACTAACTGTTTGAGGCAGCACTAGATAAGCAACTCCCATGGCACTGCAAAGTAAAATTTGTGTTTTTGTCAAAGGAGCCTGGTGGCTTTTAAGAGAACATGGATAATGGCTCCAGTTCTCCATTGGAAAGGACTGGGAATCAATGTACAGCTGATGTGAGCAGCTGTCACTACGTCACATGATGTCGCTAATATCAATTAGTGTATGTGATAATTGGAATATTTTCACTGCTTGCACCTTTTTTACCAGCTGTCTTAAGTTTACGTGGGGGGAGGTAAAGCCACGATCTAGTCTCTTTAGCGCCACCAGACTCCATTAACAAAAGCATTTAAAGCATCCTGATGGCCTCAAATCGACCAGGACGCGAGAGATTAACATGCTTAAGCTTCACACACAGGATTTGGTGGCTCAGATAATTAGCAGCCACCCTGATCTTGAAAATCAGCAGTGATGGTCAATATAATCTGCCTATAGCTGGTTTATCCCCAGCCTAAACTGTATTTCCTGCACAAGGAAATATTTATTAGCTGCCAAAGCCTTTTAATTGATGCATAAATGAAAAATAAACTGTGAAAAAAGCTGCAAAACATCTCTCATGAAAGAAACATTTGGCTTTTGGCACAACGTGGGCATCCGATCAAAAGAGGGGGTGTGTTTAACACTTCGGTAACTGGTTGAGTAGAAGAGATGGCAGCAACAGACATGGCTACTCAAGAGTAACGATAAATGTTGTGTGGGGGGGAAAAAAGTTAATTTGTTGACTTCCAAAGCATTTGGCAACAAATGGAGGGCAGCTGCAGGTCCTGAAACAGCCTGAACATGCCTTCAGTTTGATTGCCTGTATTCACGCCTTTTAAAAAGCTTCAAGTTACGTCTTGTACTGAGTGAAATCTCTTAAAAAGTTTGTTGTGTTTACTTCAATGCAACTTCCTGACAATCCTCTGATTGCTACAGCAGATGTTGCTTATATGCAGATTGGAAAATAACATCATCTGGCTTTTTTTTTAATCCTGAAAAACCCTTTTCATTTCTGTTACGAATATAATCTCTCATCTTTTTTTTTTATTGATTTATAATTCCCTTTTGGTCATGATTTCTTCAAAAGGTAAAGAAGGACTCTGTGGTATCCTGCGTGCTGGACTCGGAGGCGGTGGCCTGGGATCGTGAGAAGAAACAGATCCAGCCCTTCCAGGTCCTCACCACCCGTAAGAGAAAGGTATGAGGGTGAGGAGGGAAGGACGAATGAAATGCTCAGAGTGTTAAACGGGGAGATGGTAGGAGACGACAAGGAAGGAAAAAAGGGAAGAGAAAAGAGGTTGAAGAGGGAAAACAAGACGGGGATAAAGACCAGAAGGTAGAAGAGAGGTAGATAATGGAGTGAAATGATCCGGCAGGCGGAGGGAGATGGACGGAGAAAGAGCAGACAGAAAGAGGGGGAGATTGATATGTGTGAGACAGAAGAGTCAAATGGATCGAGGCGAGAGAGGAGATTGCAAATGTCAGCGAGCTGTTTTTTCAGTTTTGATCAGAATAACAGGCCTCTTTCCACTACACCAATCACACCAGAAGAGAAAAAGCTCCTTTTTTTACCTTGTTTTTGTGTGAGCACGATGACATCCTTGAAAATTAGGAAAGGAGAAATGAGAGTGCCAATATGGAGAACATAATGATGGAAATGATTATCCTGATGATTTTTGGCTAGATAGTGTTACTGCCACTACGAACAAATGATTATTTGTAATGATGGTTTGATGCACAAACTGATTGTACTGCCCTGCTGGCATTTTATAACAACATCTCCACTGTTTTACAACCAAGAGCATCCTCGCTGAGATGAAATATTTCAGATGAGGAGATGAAACCCGATATGGACTAATTAAACATCATTAATTGGCGGAGGGGGAAGTAATGAGGGAGAAGAGTAAAGGGAGAAGAGGCATAAATTGGGAGAGAAATCTTTCAGGGTTGAAGATTGCAGAGGTTTTATTGTCGACACTGGCATTTAATTTTCTATTCCTGATCACATCCTTTGAACCATTTGTTGCTGCTCATGGAAGTTTTAGAATATTCCAAATTCCGAAAGTGTTTTTCTTGAAGAAAACCATGAAAAGACGCTTCTGTGGCCTAATTATTATGTGTTTACTAAGTGGAGATTTGCACATCATTAAGTACAAACTGCTTGCTCCACATTAACGATTTCTTATGTAAGGATTAGTTGCAGGTGCAATGTTTCCTCAATCTGAGGAGCTGTCTGCTCAGTCCAACGGACCCCCTGCCCAACAAGTAATTATTGATCTAAAGATGAGACATAAAGATAAAGATATTAACAAATAAACTTGATATTTAAGGTTTGAATAATGTCCCATAATCATGTTTAATTCAGGTATTCTTGAATGTGTTATTTTATTACAAACCTGATTCCAAAGTTAGTACGCTGTGTAAGACATAAATAAAAACAGAACGTATCAAATTACGTGACAGCTCCCCACCAGTTAGGCCAAAACATCTGGCTCACCCCCTGGTTATAAACCGCGCCTCCTCCATGTTAGTGGATGGGACAGGAGCCAAACTACAAACTCAAAGTAGAGGTCAAATAGATGTTTCCCAGTGATGTTTTCTGTTAATTTGGGTCATTTTTTTTCTGGTAAGTTTAGTTTTAATTAGTTATTTGACAAAAAAAAACGGGGCATGATTGACAGCTGTAATTGACTCACGATTGGTCTGGAGGGTGTTTGAGCGGGAACTTGACGTGTGGCTGACTCTGGCTCAGTGTTACATCACCAGAACAAGATGGCACAGTTGTATTGGCGATATTTAGACCTCACAACGGCAGAAAGAGGAGATAAATCATCCATTCTTTAAACAGTCTGTTTTTTTTAACACTATCCTTTTTAAACCCAGATGCCTGGGTAGGTTCAGGGGTTAGGATTAAATGTTTCTTAGCTTCTGATTTACACGTTAAGCACATTAAGTTTCTACCAGCTAAGACCTTTCTCAAAGATCTCCCCTGTGGAGATTTCTTGTCAAAGTTTCTGTTTACTTTCAGTGCTAGTGGAGTGTGCTGTGTGTATCCTTGAGCCCTGAGAAACATGTGGAATTCATTTTCTTTCTTATAAAAAAAACATTTTTTGGGATCATTTTGAAAGCGGCATTGTTAACATCCATAATTACTTGCAAACAGCCCTCCTCTTCTCCGGCTTTTTGTTATTTTAATGGTACAAAGTGATTTAGTAAATCACTAGGTTTTTGCCAGGAAGGGGGGAATTCACACGAACATGGTAATGGATTTACGAATGGCTTGTGCAACCCAATCTTGGAATTCAGTCTCGCTTCGTAGTGGTTATGGAAAAGTCATGGAATTGTACATCAGGGCCACAGGGGAAACGCTGTAATAAGGCAGAGTGGAGAGTCGAGAGACTGACAGCAGTGAACGAGTGCAGAATAAACAGGAACGAGGTGCAAGAGAGGTGAAGGTAGGAGATGGGGGAAGCAGACGAGGTGAGTGAAAGAACTCGAGGAGCAGGAAGTAATACGCTGGAGGAGAGAGATGAACACAACGAGGAGGTGCGATGCTGTTAAAAGGTAGAGGGGAGACTGGATAGGCGGGGTGGATAACTTTCAAGATGAATGGGAAGCGAGAAATCAAAGAGCTCTTTGTAACAAGTCCCAAGGTTGGATGTAGCGATTTGTGAATAAGATGCTTCTATTTGCATATTTTTGTCAAGGGAAAAAAAAAACATTAAAATGTGTGTGTGTTGATGCCTCCCTGCAGGATGTGGATGCTTCGGAGATCAAAGTCCAAGTGTGCGTGTACGCCTTTGACCTCCTCTATCTCAACGGCGAGGTAAGACCTGGTGCTGATGAGGAAAATATTACCCAGAGATCTCTCTCAACGGTCCTGTTGTCATTTTAAACTGCTGTCTGTGTGTGTGTGTGTGTGTGTGGTTTATTGTTTTGCGAGCATGCCTGCGTGCTCGTCGTCCCGCTGAGAATCCAGCAACGTCCCTGAATGCCAATGATGGTGCTACTGGAGGCCGTAACTAGATAATGATTGTAACGCTCATTGTAATTCCAGCGGAGTGTGTCTGAGTGTGTGTGTGTTTGTCTGAGACTGTATCAGAGTCTGTGTGTGTGAAAGAGACTGTCAGACTGTGTGTGTGTGTGTGTGTGTGTGTTGTGACTGGGTGTGGGACCGAGGGTGCACATGATTCGCACCAAATAATACACAAATTTTAAGCTAATTTCCTAAAAGTCATACGAAGAAAATGCAAATCAGTGAAGGTTTCGATCAGCCACTGCTGTGGGATTGTTCCCATGTGGACGGAAGCAAAATTACCGAATTAAAAAAAAGCACCAGTGACTCTTAAGTTGTGCCATTTCATTGCTGCCTCCCACCTAATGTGGCATTTATGTAAATTTTATGAATTAATTTGTCTCTGTACGCACAAACTTTCTCTCTTTTTTTTTCTTAGCTGTTGCCCTTTTTTATTCATTCATTTATTTATTTATTTTTGATTGATTACTTCTCTTTTCTTTAAGTTTTGACCGTGCAATTCCCTGTGCTCTGCAGGCTTTGTCATTGCTAACTCTATTGTTGGCTGGGTGGCGGGGTCTTCATGCCTCCCCCTTCCCTCTGCCAACACTCAGCCAACCATTAAGGGCTGCTAGCAGGACTACAGCTACCACTGAGGACACCGAGGTCATGTCCTTGGTGCTATTTTTGGGAATCTGGCAGGTTTAAAGACCAGAGGAGGAGTTAACATTCTACAATTGAACATATGTACGTAATCTAAGGCTAATTGTAATATTTTTTATATATCTTAACCCTCTGAACCCCAAGTCATTTAAGGGTGACTTTTTTCTGCTCTGGTCACATTTTACTCTCCCTGGCCTCTTTTTAACTGCAATATATGTAACTTGTGAAGCTCTATGGAAGAAGGACAATCATGGCTAGAAGCAGGGAGAACTCTAATGTCCTTCGTGCAATATAACCGTTAATTATTGCCAAAAATAATTAAGGGAGTTTTCACAACCCAAAGTTTAGTCCGTTTGAATCGATCTCCGGTCCGAGACCACTTGTAAGTGGGGGTCTTCCAAATGAACCCTACTGTGATTTGATTGCACTGTGAACGTAATCCGACCCAATAACAGGTGATGAACCAACCTGCAGCAGATTGGGGTCTACCTGCGCGAGCATTTTGCTAGCTGTTCACAGAGCAGCAGATGCAACTTGACTGTGAGAGTCTTGGACTTCTGCTGATGTCTGATGTTTGCTCGACATCTGGGCCAAAGAACACATACAGGAGATGCTGAATAAAGTCCACAAACACAATGATTCTGATAAAATAATTCAAGATCAACTGGAGGGGAGAGGATTTGTGGACATAATACATCAGTGCAGAGTCGATGTAAAAAAGCCTTCAAAAGCAATATTTCATGATGCGTTAGCTCCATTTTTGCTTTGTTTGCTTTGTTTTTTTCGGTTTCCATTTTCCATGTTTCCATTTCCATATTACATTTCTGCACAGTGAAAGCAATCCAGGCTAAATACAAAATGTACCAAAAGTATCAATTTCACTTTGATTCAGACTAAAACAGACTTGGTTTGTGAAATCCCTAAAAAGATGTGAGTTATCTTTCTTTAATCTTTTCTTTAATTTAGTTATTTACCTTTTTCACAACAACTACTTCCAACTAGCAATATTTAGAGATTTAGATATCCAAATTACTACCAGAGAAAACATCAGGGTTCCACAGTTTTCAGAGGTTTTATCATATGATGGAATAATTTAAGATGATTACCTTAATCCATGCCAAAAAAGAGAGGCATATAACAGTTGGATGTTTGTTGGTTTGCAGGGTATTGAGTTTCAATGTTCAATACAGTAGAATCACAGAATCCCTGAAAATGAATGCCTATAATTAAGCGGAGAGATGTGTTGCGTTCAGCTCAGTGTGAGAGTCTTCACTGTGTTTTGCTGTCAGTTTCTGTGCTCTTTTTCTCTCACACACTCCCAACACAAACACAAACACACAGCCAGTGCAGAGCTGTGATCACTTGGCAGGCTGCTGACTTGTTGCTCCTGCTAGCAATACTAGCTGCTCTGTTTCAACAATGTTGGGCCGAAAAATGTGGATGCAGGCGGAAATGTAACCCTGCTGTTCTGCTTGGTTCGAGAAACGTACCCCGGTCTGACTCCATGCTGCAGCGCACGGAGCACGCGTCATCTGGTGACTTTAACCAACGGCTGAGCGCCAAAATTTCGATATTAATTTCATATAACAACTCACTGGTCATCTTGAAGATATCCAAAATGATCCCACACTGCTACAGCGCTTCACAGGGCAGCAAAGCAGGAATCAGGACGCTAAAGATATAACGCAATTCTTACAATTATGAAACCGTAACATTATATAACCACAGTTATGGTAAACCTGGTTAATCTTGACTTCCCTACCTCAACCTGTTCTCTTCTGTCCTTTCCTCTCTGGTCTGTGGAAACAGCCTGCAGTTCACACAGATTATTACAGAATCTCTGTAATGTAAACAGTGGCTTCCCAGTTGCACAGAGAATCGCAGAATTTTATGGTTTTTTTTACATGATCTGGTTAGTGCAAATGCTTTATTTTTGTTGAAATTTTAAACGAGACAAGTAGAATAAAGTGATTTTTGATGACATATCACTATTTTAGGCTTCAATGTGGGTACTTAAACTAGCGATAGAGTTTGTCACATGTGATGTGTTAAAGAACAGTCAGAAACATATATATTTTTTAAAGAAAACACGCTTTTCAATCCTGCCAGCATGTTTTGGAGTGCAGATTGTTAATGCACAGATTCTAAATACCCCAAAAACATAGCACAAGTGCTTCTGTGCAACTAAGATTGTGTGTGTTCTGATAGTTTGAGACGGTTTTTGTGTGGTTTTGTGTGCATGTGTGGGTGTTTGTATGTGCACAGTGCTGTCGTGACTGTGTATCTGTGAGTATACTCTTAGACTGTGTGTGTGTGTGTGGGGGGGTTGTGTGGGTAGCTAGTTGAGATGGCATTTCATCCTTGTCATTGCAAGGCTCCAAGCTATGAAGAGGAAATGGTTGTAATGATACAGTTTTGCCATTTGTAATGATGTGTGTGTGTTTGTGTGTGTGTAGTCCCTGGTGCGACAGCCGTTGTGTCGGCGTCGGGCTCTGCTGAAAGAAAGCTTCTCGGAGGTGGAGGGAGAGTTTGTGTTCGCCCGATCCATCGACTCCGACAACACCGACGCCATTGCAGAGTTCCTGGAGCAGTCTGTCCGAGGTGTGTGTGTGTGTGTGTGTGTGTAAGACGGAGACATACTTTCTTATTTGTTTTCCTTCCTGCTGTCTCAGTGCGTCTTGAATCTTTTTTTGTGTGTGGGTGTGTTGCGTGCGAGTTTCATTTCATTTGTGCCTCCTCCTGCTGCCTTCATGTGTAAATTGTGTGAGTGCCGAGTGTGTATTCGCTTGTTTTCCTGCCTGTCTCTTTGTTTGGCCTGTATGTTGGTTGTAGTGTTGCCTGAGTGTGTGTGTGTGTGTGTGTGTGTGTGTGTGCAACAGAGACAGAACCTGTGAATTGTGTAATTGGCTTTTCTTGTGTTGTGTGTGTTTGACTCTGTACATGAGAATGAACAGAAATGTGTTTCCTCCGTGTGTGTGAGTTACATCCCTGTGCCTTTGTCTACCTTCTCCCTGTGTCCTGAACCTGTTTGTGTGTGCGTCTCAGAAGGAGACAAAGACCTTCCATGTATCTGAAAGATAATCTGTTCATTTCCTTTCTGCACAACTAGAATCGTGTTTTGGTGTATTAATGTGTGTGTATGTGTGTGTATGTGTATGTGTGTGTGTGTGTGTGTGTCTGTTTGTGTGTGTGTGTAGACTCCTGCGAGGGTCTCATGGTGAAGACTCTGGAGAAGGATGCCACCTATGAAATTGCCAAGCGCTCCCACAACTGGCTCAAGGTGCGTGTGACACAGTCGTAACTCACACACACTGTTTGCAGGCGAGGGCAAGCATTGACCCTGAACATGTATTACACAATTGAAAAGCATTTGTTCTCATTATTACAAAAAGTGTGCACACATGCAGCTCTGACTGTCTAAAGGCCTTCATTTAGTTCTCTGTGGGTATGATTGTGACCCTTTCATTATTCCTGCTCATGTAGTGCATGAGCAGGAATGAATGAATGAATGAGTGAATTGCATAGAGCGAAACTGAATCGTATAAAATAGTCACTCTTGAGAAGAATAAAGACCAAATATAGAGTTTTTCCTGTAGAGTGTGCAAGACTTACAATAGGTGCATGTGTTTGATGGGAGTTTAGGGGCCTCCTGCATGGTACTTTTTCTGTCAAAAATAAATGCAATTTCACATCATTTTGGACCATTATTATTACCACATCTGTATCAAAAGCTGGAAAAGCTACCGTAGAGCAGATAATAAATGAAAAAACACCCAAAAAAACGAAACACTTGCACACAGTCATTTAATGTGATCAGTTCAGAAACTTTAAATGGCTTTGTGTCGAGTGTAGCTTCCAATAGTTGGAAACAATCATCAGTTTTAACATTTTCCCACAAACCGATTTCATTTTTTAAAAACTATTAGCTCGTCAACATTTTCAGGCTGCGGTATAGACCCCTGACAGTTCACGCTGTTATTGAGTGACATTTAATTGTGCCCTCTAGCATTTAATTTATGCAAATAAGAGTTGTACCTTTTCAGAGTCATAACAGGTTAATATAAAGGTACATTTTTCAGCTTCATATCCACATGTTTTTGTGCTTTACCATGAAGTGTACAATAATATTTCTGACACTTCTCACACACTTACTGTTCTCTCCCGCAGCTGAAAAAGGACTACCTAGACGGTGTTGGTGACACAGTCGACCTGTGTGTGATTGGCGCCTACCTCGGCAAAGGCAAGAGGACGGGCACCTATGGGGGCTTCCTGCTGGCCTGCTACGACGATGAGAACGAGGAGTTCCAGTCCGTCTGCAAGGTATGTGTCTGTACATCGTGTTGTACAGGGGTGCAACGATGCACACAAGGCTCATGATTTGTAAAATTTAAATAAAAACAGAATATGATAGCAGGTTTTCAAGTTTAATCATTTCTTAGCTTTTAGAGTAGTTCATTTTTAGCATTTTGATTGCAATTTGCATAATACAGACTCTTTTAATAAGAAATTGAGACGACTTTTGCAGAACAAGCAGGTCCATACCTGAAATTGGCTGTTAGACAATATCCCCATTCTTTGTCCGAAAATGTAAAAACTTCAGATATATGACCTCGTATAAACACTAGAATAAATAACAGCTTCATTAGGCAAACACGTTTCACCTTTTTGCTCTAAGGTTGACATTCACCAATCTGCTGTTATTCACTTTAATTTAGTAGGAAAAACATGCACAAACAAATGTTTTAAATGCTCAGCGCCTTTAGTGCATTTTCTTGAGTCATCCAACCCGGAGCACCCAAATTAAACATATCTGAAGAAGCTGTTTTATATTTCCGTCTGGGCATGTATGTCATTATGTTCAGGCAGCAGCTGAATCCTGAATTTCAAATTTTAATATGCAATTTAGTTTGAAATTGACGGTTTAGTTTCTGGTTTTGCTATACTCTGTTACAATCAAACATGTACAGTCTGAACGTGATCCCAAAACTAGAGGAGAAAATGAACAAAATCGGCAACCAAGATTACAGGTTAGGATTTTCAGGCCTATACCAATTTTAGTGGGAAAAAAATCTCTTATTACCAATATGGCAGCTCATCTCGTGAATTTTTGAGCTGGAATAAAAATTGCCAATCTGTACAAAAGTACTCAGAAGGCTGCTTTCTTAGACAAATACCTTTTAATTAAAACATGTTTAACATGATTATAGATTGGACACACAATTTGGTTGTGTGCAATGTCAACTTCAACACAGTCTTTTGAGAAGTAGTCCTCCACTTCACTGCCTGTTCGTTGTCACATATTTTAGGTGATAGAGGAAGAGTCTCCATCGCTCTGCAGGACAAACTATGTGATGAGGACTACTTTTATAAAAGTTTGTCATATCGGACGACAAATACACCGATATGTCTGAGATTCTGATCTATCTGTTTTGCTCTACTTTAAAGAGGTGTATAGTGTTGAGCCTTTTCTATTGATGCCAGTTCATAACGTGTGTGTAGCTCTGGTGTGTCTTTGAGTGTGTATCTGTTGGTGCAAGTGGTTGAGTTTTTATGTGTCAGATTGAACGGTTGGAGGACATTCTTTATGTGTCTGCCAGGGTGTATGTGGAGGTGTGACTGAGTGCATCTTAGGATAAGTGGTAAGCCTGTATTGGAGCATGCGTGACCACTTGTGTGTATGTGTGTATCTGTGTGTATTTTAGATTATAAGAGCATGAACAAGCTCGAGTTTGACTTCACCACAGAGCATTAATTCCGTCTCTGTCCTGCTAATACCTTGCATCTCCATTTTTCCCCCCCTTCTGACTTTTATGTCTTTATCCATGGAAAAGGGATTTAGCGAGCTGCTGCGAACGCACACACATTTTACCACTGCCCGCTTCACTTTCATGTACTTACAAACACTCACACCTGGGAGCTGGCTGGTACTACCGCAGCGTTCTGCTGTCGGCCACTGAGCAGCTCCACTGGAGCCGACGGAGGTTAAAGCGCTGTTAGATTACTGTGTTAACTTCTCCGGCAGTGTTGGTGGGTATTTTTTCCCTGTTTGCACGATGTCTCCTATAAATAAAATCTCAATGGCAAATGTTTTCACACTTGAGATGACTAGCCTGGATAAGTGCGGCGAGGATGGATGTTGCATTTAAAGCACACAACAGAAGACACCACTTGCTGTGTAAAATGTCAGATGAAGTGTTCCTGTCTTTTGTCTGCTATTGATTTTCATATTAGTCTTCCTGTGCTTGAATGGCTAGCTCCAGTATTTCAGAGACCTTCAGTTTCCAGAAAAGTAGGAGTTGTTTTTTTCCATTGTCGTCATTTTTTAAACTTTCTGCTCTTTAGAAATGCTTATTGAGCTCAGTTATTCACACTTTCAGCTCAGTTCTTGGCCACATTAAGTATAGAGTCTCAAAATTGCCTTCCTGAGGTGTCCTGGCTTGCAGTCTTATCTGATTTCTCTTATGTTTGGACAACTTGGCAGTTACACCTTGTGCTTTCTTAAAGTTGTGTTGGTGCATCACCTCCCCCATGCACAACAACTTCAGCAATATCCAAAAAGTACACAGAGACCTGCAGTCTTCAAAAACAACTACCAAAATCACTGTATTTCATAATAAAGTGTCAGACACGTGTCACACAGCAGCCTGCTTCTTTTTCTCTTTTACTCTTCAATGTCAACCATAAAACAAAAGGCATAAAAACAATAATCTTGCTGTCCTTGACACGGTAAACTTCAAGAACCCGCAATTTGAGGCTCCACTATAGCTGAAAGCAGAATTTAACCCACATTTCCATTTCCCAAACGTAATCTCAACGATACGTCCTGCAGAAATGTCCTTGAGCGAGACACAAGTCCTCAACAGATCCAGAATCGGCAATGCTGCAGTTCACTCAGACAGAGTTCACATAGACTCCCCTCACAGTGAATAAAAGGAATACTAATGAAACGAAAAAGACAATTGGGTTACAGTCACAGCAATATTTTACTTGGCCTCACCATTCTCCTACTATGTGCAGTTTGTTTGGGTTTCCCTGTATTGATACCAGATTTTGGGATATCGGCAAATTCTGTATCGTTGACCAAAGAATCAGTTTACCATTGTAACATGATTAAACTTGTGATTTGTACCCCTTATTCCCCAGGAGGTCTAAAAATCACATGGACTTTCAAATGGGTCTTTTTGGATATCTGGTTGTTATTGGTTCAAATCTGGTGTTATGTTCCAGCCTCTTCCACCGGCTTTGATATGAGATTAAGTCACTCCAGCTAAACATGATGATGAATTTATACTCTTTGCCATATTTCACACACTAACCTCGCTTTTCCTTTTTTATATTCTATTTTCCCAGCCACGAGTATTGGCTGTTATGTCAACACCCATCTCGTTTATTGATTATGTCTTGAGGAAGCCCAGTATGGCGCTTCAGAACAGACTTTTCCACTTGCTGCCTTCAGGCAGGAATGACTTGGCCCAACAGGCTTGTGTAAGTCAGGAAGCAAAAACCTGTGAGCTCAAAACAATCTGTATAATGCACTCACAACTTCGTTAGGTGCAAGGTGTACCTAATGAAGTGGAGGTGTGGCCTTCATCTGCTTCAAGGCGTGTTGTTTGTTCAGAGATGGTCTTCTGCATAGCTAGGTTGTAACGAGTGGTTATTTGAGTTCCTGTTGCCTTTCTATCATCTCCAACCAGTCTGGTCATTCTCCTCTGACCTCTGGCATCAACAAGGCATTTTGGCCCAGAGAACTGCTGCTCACTGGATATTTTCTCTTTCGGACCATTCTCCGTAAACCCTAGAGATGGTTGTTAGATCAGCAGACCAGCCTGTCTGGCACCAACAACCATGCCATGTTCAAAGTCACTTAAATCACCTTTCTGCCGCATTCTGATGCTCGCCTTGAACTCCAGCAGCTCGTCTTCACCATGTCTAATAACTAAATGTATTGAGTTGCTGCCATGTGATTGGCTGATTAGATATTTGCCTGAATGAGCAGTTGAACAAGTGTTGCTAACAAAGTGGCAAGTGAGATATGTCATCCATTCAAATACAACATATACAACTTAAACTGGACTGAGCATGGTTGTTTTTTTGTCACTGGCCCTCATCTATCAAATGAGCGTAGAAACGAGCGCAGATCTGAGCGCAGATCTGAGCGCAGATCTGAGCGCATATTTCGTCTTACGACAGGGTTCACGTGTGATTTATCAAACGATCGTATCTCACCAATCACAGCGTGAGAATGATCGGCTGTTGATAAATGTGGCGGCTCGAAACAGCCGTAATTTAAATACTGCGCCCTAATATATACCGATACTCCCGTTGAGTTTGGAATATTTCATTTATACATCGTGATATATAAAGCCTAATAATCTATATAATATCCAAATATTGTTATTTTGATGGAGAGATATTAATCACTTCTTTACATATACTAAGAATTCTGTCCCAGTCAGAGGAGCGTGTGGCAGCACTGATTGGGAATGTTTCTATTGGGGCAGAACCGCTGGTGGAGGAGAGACTGACGCTCCGGTGTCCAGCAGGATAATAATAATAAAAATAATAATAATAATAATAATAATAATAATAACGGTAAATAGCAGAAGACAACAATATTTAATAGCCTCGGCTAGTATTCTGTTAAAAGAATTTCATGGTCGCAAGGTGTATTTATTATTAATGAGGATAAATGATGTAGCTTAAATATGCTTTGGTTTGTCACCATTAAAAAACAAAACAGGGCAGAGTTTTATCAGCTCTAGTCTCAGATCAATTCTCAGACTCAAATTTGCGTACACGAGCTGAGAGCAGCCATGAGATCTGATCGTACCCTCCGCTCACATCCACATTGATAAATGCTGTGTAGAAATGATCGTACGCCCACTTTGCGCTCACTTTCTATCATATGCTCGTTTGATTAATGAGGGCCAATGTGCTTGAGTAGCCTGAGAGAGCAATACACGTGCACCTCTTCTTAGCTCTGTATTCAGGTTTTGGCCAATCAAATATCATGATAGAGAACGGGGCGTTTGTACTGGTTATACAAAGCAGACGCACATGTACGTCCATTATTGTCTTCGAACTTCTACCCCTTTTATAGCGTGTTTTCATGTCAAACTTTATCGTAAAATGTATATTGCTTAAAAAAATGTCTTGTTTACTGGGTCTCAGAAAGCCTGCCATTGATGGTGATTGGTTTAGAGAAATACAAACAAGCTTTTCCTACTCTCTGACTGATAATGGGTGCAACCAGACATTTCTTCAGCCCTGACACAGTGCTGTGGAGATACAGCTAGAGGACTTGGCCTGGCCATAAAGACTTCACTGAATGCATAAAGGTGCCACAGTTGAATGCAACACCTCTCAACCTTCATGTGGTGTCTGCTGCCTCGGGAGCATAAAGCTTCTGGTGGACACCCGCAGAATACGCCTTTAGAATACATCTGTGAGCTCGAAAATGCTATATTTGCATGATATACCAGCCTTTTTTTGTTTCTCTTTCTGTGCATGTCAGCCCGTTAGGTGATTCTCGTGTCTCAGCGGGTTCGGGTCTTTTGAGAGGTGACATGACGCTTCAGGCAAAGCACGAAGACGTAGCATAGGGAGGATTTGCTTGCTTTTCTGTGTTCTGCTGCTGCTTGCTGCCAAGTGTACGCTGTCTCACCATGAGGGAATATGTGTATGTGTATATCTGAGCGTGTGTGTCTTATCTGCTTTTCGTCTCTTCCAGATCGGGACAGGCTTCAAGGATGAAGATCTGGAGCAGCATTACAAGTTCTTAAAGGTGAGGCTGCACAGCGTGACTTTAGCACTAACTCGCTCTGTAAAAAAAAATCACAGCTCAACACTTGTTTTCCCGCATTGATGCCTTCATTTTTAAACTCAAGGTTTTTAACATTCTGCAGCTACAGGTACTTCATTTCTTCATTACTTTAAACAGATTCTGAGTCAATTCCGAGGTGAAGAGACCCAGAATAAGCGTGGCTGAGGTCTTTGGGGTGCTTTCATTCTGCAAATAATCATTTCTTCATTTAGTTCTTCATTCATTCCAACCTCCCAAATATAAATGGAGACTTTCCAGGCAAAATGAGATGGACAGTGCAAATATACTACAAAAATATGACTCAAATACTGCAATCATTTATTAAGCGATGCCTCCAGGTACCTCAAGTTGCCAAAAAGAGGGGAAAGTCACAGAAAAGAGATTGAGTATTACAGAAAATGTATTTTTTTCCTCCAGGCTTGTCGACATAGTGTCCACCGCCCCGAATTTGCCATATATCGCCTCAAGCAAACGACAGAGATATAAATAATTTTACTTTAAATCACTTGTACTTGCACAAGTACTTGCTTGTTCATGGAAAATATTGGCCAGAGATAATAAAGAACTTCTGTTTCAATAACAAAAAAAAAATCTGCATTTGGAGAAGCTGTGCAGACGTGCTCTGACATCGGGTAATGAATTGCTTTTTCAATTTACACTTGAAGAGGTTCGTTCGAGAGCAGCAGTGCAGCAGCATTTTGAAGAAATTGACAACTGCTCTCTGAAAATGATAGCTGTTGTGAGAGTTAGAATTCATACAAGCACTCTTGTTGACTTCATGAGCTAAATTTAGTGCCGCTTTTACAGAAATAAGAGCAGAGAGGCTTTTAGAAATGCAGCCGTCTGTTTATGAAAGCGGTTAATTGTGAGATAATATTCACCGTGCGGACCTGCTACACACTTGTGGTGTGTATGGGTAAAATAAAGAAATATTTTAAAGGTTAAGGGTTTGGGTTCTGTGGTACAAACTGCTGCACAGTGCAGAATCACAGTGAAACTGATTGAGAAGGCGCTATACCCTTTTTTCTTTTTCTTTTTTCCCAGACCAATGCAGCCTGTACTGTAGTGCTTTGTAATGAGACCCTCCATCTGAAAGTGATGGATGGTGAATTAAGGCGAGCTGCTGGTGTGGTCGTGTTGCTTTGGTTGCAGTGCTGCAGGCCGATGAGAGTCCAGACACGTAGACGATTGGCTCTGTTCACACACCTCTGGGGGGGAGCTGTAACAAGGAACACACTGGTCCTTTCTGTTTCCATGTTTATTCAGATACTTAAACTCGCTGATTTTGGCTCGTTCTGAGCTTGAACTAGCGCTCCATTTTTCTTAATAACTCAAAATCCATGAAGTCTTAGATTAAACAATTAGATGAATTGGCACAGAGAAAATAAATCTGCAACTATTTTGATAATAATTTTAGCAAGAAAAGGAATCTCAGACATCAGACTCTCTCTTCAATAGTTTAGTTTTTTATTTTAATTTTAATTTTATCTTTTTTATTTTGAACATGTGCGAGTAACACAACAAAGTGAACTGAAAAACAAACAAATCCAATGAGAATAATCAAAACAACAATAGCAATGGTCAAAACAAAAGCAATAATGTGAACGCAACATGTCCGAAAAGGAGTAGGATGAAGCATATGTTTATTTAAACCTACCCCTTCTGAATGTCCCTTTAGTTTTGATGGGTCAAAACCAGGGCCGGGACTTTAACGCTTTAATTAAGATTAATTAATTACACAAAAATTAACTCGTTAAAAAAATTGACACATTTCAATCACACTTATTTTTGCACCGCGAAACGTTTCTCACTGGATGAGTTTCAGGCGGACTGATTATACTGGAGCACCAACTAGCGTTCATTAGTTCAGACAACAACAAACCACAGTGAACATGAAGGAAGAAGCTGATGAGACGCTTTGGTTGGCCCCGTGGATGATGGGACATTTTGTTACTAAAAACCAACGGTGTTTTACTTAAAAAACCAAAGTATTCTAGTTTACAGAAGGTCTACCTACCTATAGGCTACCTGAATTTCTGAAATGTACTATATTTCTAAATATGCTATTGCTACAGTTTATGTCAAAAATTGCACTGGTCTGTTGGACTTGAACAAAAATAAACAATATTTTTGTTGCTTCAGCTTATGTATTCAGTCATTATTCAATGGTATACTAAAAATCCATGTGAAAAAAATTACTTCTCACTGTTCTCAGGTCAAATATTTATATGCGATTAAAATGCGATTAATTTCGATTAATTAATTACAAAGCCTCTAATTAATTAGATTAATTTCTTTAATCGAGTCCCGGCCCTAGTCAAAACAAACAACCTCAACATTTCCTTGGCCCTTTGCCGCAAAGCGAGTTTACCAAATAAAATAAGAAAACACAGTGTACTGAGTTGGTCTGACTCATTTTCTGATGATTCAGTTGCATAAAGCAATTTGAACCCAATGATCTGAAAACGATACAGACAAACTGAAATCAGCCTGACTTAAACAAAACGAAATATTATCAAGAAAATAATCAGCTGATTATTAAATGATTAAAACAATCAAACTAAACTTCACTTATTGAAGGTAAGTTTATTAAAACTTGGTCTTATTTCTGTTGATTATTATAACATTGTACCCGTCAAGTAAATAGCTGAGATCTGTTAAAATGGCATGAAAAACTGTATTTCAGTTATAGAATAAAAACTCAGCAGCAGGGTGGCGAGCAAGAGATGACAGTTATTGTTCTGATTGAGGTGCTGCTGTGAGATGTGCCAGCAGTAATAAGAACACTGCTAGAAATGTATCGCACAGCAAGAACCACTTGATTTGGAGCTAAAATATAAACGAGCTTTATTGATAGATTTATATGCAAAATATCTCTTGGATAATGATAGAGCAAGATTTGGATATATAGTGTACATCTCAATAATCAAATTTCACACAATTTATCACAATTAAAAAAATATATATCAGCAATAGAAAGAAAAAATAAACATTTGTCTAATTTATATTTCTTGATTGACTTTGTTATAATCATTAATTATTCTACATTTTAAAGTTATTTTGAACCCAAACAGCGCTACACAATTTCAACTCATAAGTCCATTTAACATGGTTTGACCCCCAAAACTGAAACACGTGTATTTTACATTCGTTCACACTTAAAAATTTTCAAATTAAAACAACCCTCTTATTAATCCAAATTATTATTTCCCTCTCTCTTAATTTAATAAAAAATGTAACTTAAAACTTAATTCATGCAATGTAATGTAAAAATATCAAACACTATATGCACTATGTACTGTATAAAAGTTATTTTCTTACAAACCAGATTACAAAAGATGGTTGGGACTCTGTGTAAGACGTCAATAAAACAGAAATTGCATGAAATTCAGAGTTTATATTTGTAGAAAATCAGTTTAACATTAAATTGACTGTCTTTGTTTTCAATTTAGTATATGTCACAAAGGATTAGCACATTTTGAGCATTCTGTTTTATTTGGGTTTTTTTGACCACAAGCCATATAGAAATGGTGAAAACATGCAGGATCCCCCGCAAATTTCGTTTTTCGGGCGGACCTGAGATTGCAGATCCATCAGGGTAGTGAAGTCAACAGTAATATGCAGGAAACAATAGTTCTCTATACAACAGTGTCACATAAATTAGCATAACGAAACAAACATGGACTGCAGGGTGAATCCTTCTGCCCGCAGGGTTTAGATTCAGACCAAAAGAAATATGCTGTGGAGTCTTTATCGCTGAATACATGCAGCCATGCTCCCATATACTGTACCTTGTGTATACTTAAAATAAATCATATGGTTAAAGCCCCCTACAATGGACCTTAATCTGCAATTCATGTGTGCCGAACCGCATCAGATAATCCATAGATAACACGGATAAAGTATGGGCCATTACATCTCTTATGACACCCAACATTTTCTGCACAGATGATTGACATTTAAAGTTCCACATGATAATGATTATACTGTGGGAACTGTGAGTTGTAAGTAACCACTTCTGTGAGTTAAGCGGCCGCTGATGGATTAGCTTTAGATGCTATAAAATCTCCAGTTTGTTCCACTGAACAAGAAGTCAAACTTTTGTAGCTCGCCATTAATGCGGCATCACTGCAGACGCTGTGCATTTCCCCCAGCAACAACACCTGTACTTGATTCTAATTACCCTCTTTACATCTGCCCCAAAGATTGATGCTTCACCCGCTGCCTGGAGGAGTAAATAACATAAATATCTGCATATAAGTGAAACGGCTCGTGCACATTTTAGATGTAGAAGGTGAAAATGTAAAAATGCATTGTTGTGTTATATTAACATAAAGACAGAGACTTGATTTAATGTGGATCACACCAGCGGATGACCTGTCAGATATAGGTGTATCACTTACTTGTGTCTATCAGCAGCAACGTTTTATAAGACTCTCCACGCCCACCAGCTCACTCAGATAAGAGAGTCACTTGAATGCCTACAGTATAAATAATGTGTGAGAGAAAACCAGCACCACTACTGCTGGAGCCTTCTTTTTCCCAGCATTACTTAACTATGACCCAGTTCTGTGGACACTGCAGCAGTCTCGTTAACATCGTGCTGTTCCCAGAGTCACATTCGCAAAGAAGATTGTTTAACGTCAAAACAAGATGCGAATCATTTTGTAAAAGTGTGACACCTACGCTGACAGAATGATTGCTTGTGTCGGAGTAAAAAAGGCACTATTAAATATTTCACAAGTTGACAGTTTCCTCACTTTGCGCACAGAACAGGAACGGTTTTGTGAAGATGTAGGCCTGAGCTTAGCTGCAAGGTTATTTATGATATTTTTTTTTATCTTAAGAGGTGAATATCAGGTAACAAAAACCGTGCATATCAAGGAGTTTCTGAATGAAAACTTCCATGTAGGTGTATGATAATGTGGTTTGAAAATCACCCTCTCATGTTGGCCCTGAGGCGAGCAGGTATCATTTGAATATGAGAGTGTTCAGACTCGGCGATGTCTCTTGGGAAGCGATTGTGAGGCAGCGGCAGGATTCAGCAGGGCAACCAGAGCCACTCTGTCACTGTCTCTTTATCAGGTTCTCTGTGAATGCATTGCCCTATTTTTCACATTGTGCAAGTCTGCATGTATCTACAGTGAAGAGGCGCAAACATGTCACAAGCCAAAAATATCAAATAGTGATTATTTTAACAGATTTTACAATTGGGATACGATGCATGATATTGATGGCAACAATCATTTTTGCATCATTAGTCTCATCTTGATTGATACATGTATTTAAATTAGTATCATGGGGTTTATTTGCAGTATTGGTTTACGTGCTGTTGAAATTTTTTAAGCAGAAAACACTGCTTATGTTAGCTTTTTTTTCTTCTTTTTACATTTATGATGTTTATTTAGCTATTTATTTTATTCTTATTTTTTCTTTATTTTGCAATACATGGTTTTATATAATTTAAAATAATATTTAAAATGATTATACATTTATAATAATTTTAAATATTTCAATTAGTTTAATGTTTGAGAAAATGGCTCTCTGGTGGTGAAAAAGTAGTCCACAATCCACATAAAAATGCATTCCAACTCAGAAAAATGACTATTGACCATCATATCAGAGTTTTCTAACTTTAAAATCACTACTGGCATCAGTTTCAAAAATCCCGTATCAGTCAGGCTCTAATAATGACGACTTCTGGCCGTTGTGATTTCCAAATGAATCGTTGGACAGTCGGCAGAAACGTGTTAGCCGTTCAATAAGCTGATCCACTTCTTCACTACACAGTTGTTGTTTCTGCTTCTGATGTTTTAATGCACAGGCTTACCGGAGCTCTACTATTAAAGTCTTCTGAACCATCTGAAAGTAGCACAACAAAACAATGCCAGTTTCACTTTCAATTTCTGGCTGGGCTATTAACACCGGTGCACGGCTGAAGAGAGAGGCTGGATCAGATCAGACGTGTGGGGAGATCAGAGCAGAGGAACAATAAACAGTAAAGTTGTCAGGAGGCATTAAATGTGCAGTCTACGTTTCATTTTGTCCATGAATAAATGCTGCAGCTCCTCAGAACAACATGTGAGGCTGTGGGCTTGTTCATAACTACAACATGGGTCTGATATGTTTAACAAAATGATTAATTACAGAATAATCCCTTAGAGGAGTAAACCAGAACAACAAATTGCTTAAAACGGCCTGATTAGATTGTTGCCTTCATTAAATTAAAGCATTGTTTGTCTCTTATTAACGTCATGTGATGCTACTTCAGTACACTTTATTTATTTTAGTTATTACTGGGACTGCTACAGATCCATATTACATATAGATTGTATATTATTTTACATATTTGTGTTGTATATTATTAATAATAACATGCTTGTATACGAAAAGATAATTAGTCGAAAGGATTAAAAATTAGTAATGAATTTCTATTTTGTGGATAGGTATATCAGTAATGAATTTATATTTTTATATGAGAAAGATAAAAGATAATAACTAGAAGGGGTGAGAATTAATAAGTAAGACTTCTCACATCTTTTCAAACATTTAAACCAAGGTTGACAATTTATTTTGCTTTTCATTTCCTGTAAATATTACTTGTTTGTATGATGATTTCTCTTTTTTCTCCATTTATTTATTTATATTCTATATATGTTCAAAATACATTTCCAAACATTTAATATCTAGAAATTCACAATCACAGCTAGCTAGCCTTGTTACAATTTGGCCACAGTAAAGCACAATGAGCATACAGCAGCAACCAGCAGCTGGCGGTCCACGGGCCACATACGGCCCACTAAAGCTTCCAGCCCAGTCTGCAGAATCATTTCCGCCCCCCCGGGATTTCGCAAATTTTAGTGTGGGAACCTGAACGCACCACGCAAAACTGAAACGACCGTGTAAAATCGACCCGGCCAAAGTTTCTTACAGTAGAGTATTACAGTAATGTTAGATGAGGAGCTTCATGCAGAGTTATACCTGCAATTAAATCGACAGAGGTTTTTGCAAATTAGCTAGTTTAAAAACCCACCTTGGAATTTTAAAAAGTCTTTTTACCATGCAATTCTAGGGGGAACAGAATAATAGCCTTATAAATTGAGAAAATTTGAGGAGGAACAAAATGCATTCAAGTATTTAGTATATTTACAGTGACGTTTCACAGCTTTTAACCATCACTCCTCAGGGAACTGCCTCCTTTGTGGAAGTCTGAGAGCATTTTCTAGTTAAGAATCTAGTTATCATTCGGGATTCCCCATGTTTATTAGGAGTCTGTTGACACTGATACAGGCAAATAGAAAATAGCATGAATTTAGTAACAAAGTGAAAATATGAAACAATGATTGGCTAACAAGGCATAAGTACATCTTCATGATTTGATAGTTCGGCCCCCACAGTGTCTGCTTAGAAAAGTCTGGCCCTTGGATGACTCCTGCTCTACAGGCTCCAGCCTTTAGTCTGATTATTATTTGCCAGCTTGCACCACCACTGTTCTTAATTCAGAAAGGTATTTTGAGACATATTTCGTGCTTAACAATTATTGCATCTCCATCAATTTGAATATTACATTCGTCCATATTGCAGTTTCGATTAAAATTCTGATTAATTGTGTGCTGGTTATTTATACATGGAGTCTAATGTCAGCTGCCGTGCGTGTTATTTCCAATTCCACTTACTGACATCAGCGCTCCGAGACGTTCCTATTTTCTTTATGCATCGATATTAGCATGGCTAATACTGTCATAACCAGGACATAATTAAACAACTTGCTTTGGGAATAAGTTTGGAACAGGAGACCAATTCATGAGGCAGCTGTGTAGACATTTAGCTAATATATATCAGTAATAACAGCAGCCTAATTAGGTTTCTTGTGAAGGGGGCAAATGGCAAGCTGGCTGAAAATGACAGAAGCTGAATTGAAATCACCTCATGGCATTTTTCTTTTAGTTGCAGAGGTTGGAAAAGCCATTTATTGACCAAAAGCACATACATTTTAGTATAAACGATCTGTTTGGATTGCAAAATGTCACAATTAACTGCTTTTCTCTGTTTTTATGTCGTCATAAATTGAGTATCTTTGTGACATGATTTTAGGCTCTGGGAACTGCCTTTTCCTCTCCTCAGCTTTTTGGCACAGTAAACATTTAATTTGTAATGAAAATGGTCATTATCTGTTCTCTAGGAGCACATTCTGCCCAAGCCCCGAGCCTACTATCGCATCGACCAATCAGCGGAGCCTGACGTGTGGCTGGACGCCGTGCAGGTCTGGGAGGTGAAGTGTGCCGACCTGTCGCTGTCGCCCATCTACAAGGCTGCCATGGGACTGGTCAGTAGAGCCTGTTAATCCACCTCCCCCCATGTGTTTCCACTGATAAATCCTGCCTGTTATGGTCTGTTGCCTACAATGAAAAGTCACAATTAGCGCCTCGTAATTGACTTATTAAAAATGCTGTAAAAGATGCTGGATTTAATGGAACAGATACTTGTTTATTACCCGTAGTTTGGCTGCATGTTGGACTTGCGGTCCCACGGTGCACATAAAGTGTTTGCCACAACATTAACAGTGTTCAGCTCTCATTTGAACCCCAGTTAAAGTAAAATGGCACTGACTGAGGTGAAAGTAACAAAAGATTTGTGCATGTTTTTTAACATATTTAGTTGTAAAAAAAAAATCATACTTTTTAGATGTGAAGTGTTGCATTGTGTTGTCACTAAGCTTTACAATTTTGTATTTAAACACTTGAATTAGAGATGGTTGGATGACTTGTTGTAAACAAATGAGAGCTTTGCTAAGAGGATTAGTACTATCTACATTTTATGTATTTTGCAGCCACCAGGTTATTAATTTGTCAGATTATTTTATGGCTTTCAACATCATGCAGCTACGTTCTTTCCGTTCACTGTTTGAAACAGTGGTGTAAGGACAAAAACTGAGTTACTTCAAAGGGTAAATGTTTTTTTAAATGATAAAATTTCAGCACAAGCTATATTAGACATTGTCTTCCAGTGTTACCACAACTTTACACCTCCCAAAAAATAAATCACAATTTTATCAGTTGTCACTGCTTAAAGGGACAGTTCAAAATATGTTGAAGTGAAGATTTGTGAGGTATTTATCTACAGTGAGTGTCTTAGCTACAGTAGATGGTGGTCGGCATGCCTCCTGTTTGAAGAAGCAGTCAGAAGTACCAACAGGGAAGCTAAGCAGTGTATTGCTGTAGACAAGGACAGCAGCAAATAGTAGTGTAACCGCCTTAATAAAAAAATCTGTTTGTTTGTACACTATATTTTGAATGTTTTCAATTCTTTACTCTGCCGTCAGACATCCCTGATGAAGTTTATTTATGCTCTCATCAAAGCCACCAGACTCCATTGACAATTGTTATTTTTTACCTGGCAGAACACAGGAGTGGCTGGTCTATTGCTGCCTCGACTGTTTATTTTGTTTGTCTCATTGTGTGACTTTGTTGTTTAAAAGGGGATAGTTCGAATTCACCAAAATTACAATATTACACAAACTAACGGTAGAACTGCTGTGTTCTGTGGTGTAAAATTACTGTTTTTGTCTCTGGAGTCTGGTGGCTTTGGCTGAAGGAAAAGTAAAGCAATGAAAATAATCTAAATATAGTGCACAATTAAACCAATATTATTTTTTTAGTTGCTTACACTACTTTTTGCAGCTGCCTTCACCAAAGTCACACAATAACACCAACAAACTAACTGATTGATGCAGCTGTAGACAACTGCTGCGCTCTGCAGGGTAAAATTACCGGTTTTGTCTATGGACTCTGGTGGCTTTGACAAGTTAAATATTCCAAATAACAAGTACAGTTAAACAGATATTCTTTTTTTTTAGGTGGCTAAAATATGTTTAGGTCAATGGAGGTAAAACATTGACGAATGATAAGTTAAAGTAACTTTAAATGAGTCTCAACCATATTATTGTATGTTGCTGCCAACACATCAGGTCAGCTTATCAATATACATTTTATTCATTTTCTGCTATCTTGTCATTGGATATGAGGCTGTTGCTTCCACACAGCTGCTGCCAGTTTCACCTGAAAGATCATTTATTTCTTTGATTAGTTTGATAATTCTTTTTTTATGTTATTTCAATAAAATAAAATTTGTAATACCGTTTTTCCAAGGCAGACATTATGTCTACATGCATATTATCCAGCAATGATTGAACGTCATCTTTCACATTCAGCATTTTTTCCTTCTCAAAAAGCTCTGGATCTTTAACAAGAGGAAATAAAATGTGCAATGCATCCATATTTAAAAGTAATAAGAGATTAGAGCGGGAGATGAATGGAAGTAGGACAAAGGCACAGTTTTGTCCTGGAACTGAAAAGGTTTTTAAATCATTCAATTAAAAAAAAGGGAGATTCAATCTTTGAAGTTTGAAAACCTTGAACTAGTGGGGATTTAATAGCTTTCAAAGGCTGGCAGTCAAAAAAATGATTCGACACATCTTTGGGGTTGCTGTTTTCAGTAAAGAGACGGAGGACAAATGCTCACACGCTTCAGTGGCTGTGTACAGTAGACTGACTGTGATTCTGTCTGCCCTCAGGTGGATCCAGAGAAGGGCATTTCTCTGAGGTTCCCCCGATTCCTCAGAATCAGAGATGACAAGAAGCCCGAGGACGCCACGAGTGGAGCTCAGGTACATCATATTACCTGCAGGGGGACGAGCCTGGTTGGAGGCTGAAAAAAACCCCCAACGGGTGTGAAATCAGCAGCACTGTCGAGAAACGAATGTCAGATGTACATTTCAAGCATGAAATCCCTTCTGCAGAGCGCGTGGGGAGGCATGGCAGGTCAAACAGGTTGGCCCTGTGCGAGATAAAGACTGTAAACCTGAAGAATTTCAATCATATGGTTTTTTTTGGCCATGTTACGTGACGTGCTGTGTTGAGATGGTGCATCAACATCATCATGGTCACTTTACAAGAGCTGTCCTGTAAAAAAAATTCAAGGGTGAATAACACAGCAAGGACGAGCTGTTTTTATACTGGCACTGATTCATGTTGTGGCGTTCAAAGCTGTATAACCCACAAGAAAAGCAGTACTGCCGGAGTTTAGTGTGCACTCTGGGTAATCTATTGTGCAGCAGCAAAACAGTGAATTATATAGTACAGTAGAGATGTGCAGGTCAGCTGCACCTTCACACATCAAACAACAAACTGTTCAGTTTAACATAAAGTCATCGATCGGCGTGTCTTCTTTCAGCTCTCAACACGAGTGGACACCATATCTGCTGCAGCGACCATAAGTCTCAACAAAAACGTGCATCAAGTTAAAATGATTTAAGATGTTTTTATTTGCTTTTCTCGACCTCGGTCCTGTCCGCTGACCCACCAGCACATCATTTATTCATGATTCAACACAGCAGAGCTGAATTGCAAGTCAATGCACACATCACTGTGACTGTATTCAGCATGGAATACATTATGCAGACGAACGGGTTACCTGTTTCTGCAGATTCATGCTCTCTCAAGCTATAAAGACAGTCAAGCAACAACAAAAAAACAAACTCATGATTTAGGCTATTTTCACAATCATTAAATTGATATATCATTTTTGCTGCAAATCCTCCAAAAAAGCAAAGAAAATTACTCTATGTGACAACTTCAAAATGCTTGTTTTGTTCAACCAACAGCCATAGATTTTCTTCAATGAACGACAAGAAAAAGCAACAAATTCTACCATTAGAGCAGCTGAAACCAGTTAATGTTTGGCTTTTTTTTTTTTATTTGGCATTATTATACAATATATTACAACTGAAAAAAATCCTTAAATTATTGAAAGATTCTCATAATACTTGCTGTTGCATTTCATGTTGATTGACATAATGATTCAGTAAAAATTGCCAAACATTTGCCGTTTCCTGCTTCTCCTCAATCATTTCAAACTGTAAAGTTGTGATAGGCATCACCTGTTCTTTAACATAGAGCAATAACTGAAGCATCAAATGTCTGCACGGGTCCAGGTTCGCAAATCTGGATCAACATCTGCAAGTCACATCCTGGACCCGCCCCGATCCTTTAGATAAAAACCCTTGGATAAGTCCTCCGTTGATCCTTTGATCACTCTGGAAATTAGCGAGTATTAAATAATTATCAAAACCTACAAAGTCAATATAAAGCTGATGAATAAACAGTGTCATTATAGGCTGACGGCTGTGGGTTTACATTTGATGATAAAGGCTTTGAATTTTTAGAAGAAAAGTGTTTCAATATTTATCTAATAAAGCTAAACAAACTTAGATAAATCTTTTTTTTTTCTTTTTTTTTACCAGGTGCAGGTTTCTGCTGTGTGCACCATAAAGTATGTCAGTGTCACAATCAAAGTCTATTAGCAATAAGTACTGATTTATGCTTTTCTGGCTGACTGAAAAACGGAGGAGGCTTTTATGTCCGTTTGTGGCTTAAAAAATCTGTCAATCCTCCACAAAGAGCTGATAACTTTCAGCTCTGATTTGTAGATGCGTTCACTGTCGACCACTTTGTCCACCAGTTTGATTCTCTACTAAAAGTTTTAAGACATGCTTGTCAGCATCAGTGCTTACCCTGTGTGAACAAACTGGCTGACAACCATCACCTTCCTCTAAAATAAAAACCCAGGTATCACGCAACTATCTCTCAAAGTTGTGTAAAAGCACCTGGAAACAGCGATTTCGAGTTTTCACGAGGCCCAAAACATCCAGCTGGATTTAATTTTTTACATGAGCTGAAACAGGTGTAACTTTTATAAGGTCTGAGTCATATTATAATGTCATCTTTTACTGACTGGAATTAACAGCCATCTGTTAACTGAGGAGTCAAGATTTGTGCTCGTTACAGTCGGGAGTAAAGTCGGAACGTCGGCTGCATCTAAATGATATTTCTACCAGTTATTATCTGAGAGGATGCACACGCTCACAGTTTCACGCACTCTGCTTTAGCGGATGTTTTTTAATACTTGGTTTTATTTTTGTGGAACATGAATACATGAATGCACAGGGGTTCACAACACAGTTCATATGTTGACCTTGTGTTACTAGGAAGACATTTTCATTAAAATGTATTAAAAGAATAGCCCCTTCAGATTTAGCATTTAAATTGAAGGAGTTGAAGAATTTCATAATTAAAGGACAAGAGTATTAAACACAAATACTGACGGTTGAGAGGTTTAATACAATGATGCAGATATTAAATTACCAGCAATTGAAGTGGTTTATCTTAAAATAAAGGTCGTAATGCAGAAATGAAAAGCAAACAAGATATTTGAAGATGAGAAAAAAAAAATGTTTTGCAGCAGTGGAGAGAGGTAAAAGGAAGATTATTCCAATCAGAAGGGGTTTTCTATTGGAATAACCTGCGTGCTTTACTTTGACTGAAGTTCAGGGACAAAGAAAAAAAAGGATATTGCATTATGTCTGAATGATTGGATTGTACACAACCAAATCCTGTTGCAAATAGAAAGGATACTCGTTTGCAAACAAACAACAACAAACATTTATTCTAATACGTACAAACTGGTACGTCACAGAAACAAAACTATGGGTTATAATCATGAATGTGACGGGTAAACTACATACTTATGTTCTGAAGAAGAAACCAAGAAATAAAAAAAAGAGAAAACAAACAAATATAATAAATAACAAAAAAACAATACCTAGACTTTACTTTAATCTGGTGGATTATCAATCGATTCAATTATCAATCATTATAATTATCAATAACTATTTGGAGTAAAACATATAAATCAAGTATGTTACAGAAACAATAATACAGATACAATATTGTAACTGCTAAACAACATGGTTGTTTTGTGAAGAACAAACCAAGAAAGCAGAAGGATAAGAACACTGCCGAGAATTCACTTTCATTGCATCTATTCTCTATATTCATATGTAATAATCTTTTGGACTAATGCATACAAGTCAGGTGTGTCACAAAAACATAAATATAAATCACAACTGTTAACATTTCTGTGACAGTCAATGACACGTATGTTCTTAAGAAGCAACCAAGAAAGGAATAAACAAGAAAGAGAAGAGGAAGTTTAAATTCACTCTGTATGATTCATATGTAGTAACCATTTGAACCAATACACGAATATGTATTTATACTACGTCTAAGAGCAAAGGTCAGTTTCTCATCTCTACTTGACAATCCTCCGCTCTCTTTAACCGACGT
Organism: Centropristis striata; assembly: GCF_030273125.1. Taxonomy (NCBI): domain Eukaryota; kingdom Metazoa; phylum Chordata; class Actinopteri; order Perciformes; family Serranidae; genus Centropristis; species Centropristis striata. Next base: position 30,682,714 of record NC_081527.1, read on the forward strand.
TTTTAAAGAAACACGACCTGATTCAAACCAGGCGGCAAAAGGAAAACACGGATCCTGAGCAGGTTTGACCCAGTGAGCTTCAGGCTGAGAATCGAGGCTTTTCCTTGATCCTGTTTCATTGTTTTCCTCCTCGCAGTGCCGCCCCGCTGCACTGGTACTGATGCTGCGGATTCTGGGTGGGCGCTGCGATTCACACATTATTCATTGTCCCACCCTCCAACCCCACCCCCCCAAACCCTGATGAGCTCAAGTGAACACAACCTCGGTCTCCCAGTCAGCAGCTGGGAGTCACCGACATCAAAGCGCTGGATATGAATAATCAAACTGTTATTTTTAGCTTTTCCTCTTCATGTTACTGACCTGACTTCATGATCTTCTCCCCTCCCTCCCTCCCTCCCTCCTGCCTCCTCTCTTTCATGCATGCTCTCTCATGCAAACCCCTTTTCCCTCCCTCAATCTCTCTCTTCCTCCCAATCTCTGTCCATCTCTCCCTGCAGATTGCTGATTTGTACAAGAAGCAGCAGCAGATTCAGAATCAAGGGGAGAAAGCTGACCCAGAGGACTACTACTGATCAATTGTAGTCACCTGCAGGGAATAAAAAATATGACAATTTCAGAAAATAATTGTAAATAGCGTCTTTCTTTATGTAATGTCGAATGAAAAATAAAGGCCCTTGCCAGTTTTTAACCATCCTGTCATTTGTGTTATTGATTAATCGAAGCGGCTCCTTTTCAGAGCCCAAATTGCGTAAACATCTCGTCGCGTTCAGTGCACACAAATTCCAAAAACCCAGATCGACTCAGCAGTTACAGCACACCTGCTGGTAATGGATCCTTATCAAAAATTCACTGTGCAAAATCGCCAAGCAAAACATGATGCGTATGGGCGGCATACCAATACTTTGAGCTGGCCTGATTTGGGCTGCAGCACTCAAAAGGCGGCAGCAAAGTGCAGTCAGCGTGTGTGGTAATAAAAGGACAAGCCAAGGAGATTGCTGGCTGCCTGAAACGTTATTAGAAGTAGAAAAAGACGCGGGAGCTGACAGTTGCTCAAACAGCAGGACAAAAGAGAAGCACTCACAGCTTGCATTAGATGATGGAAATCCACTAACTGTCCAGCCTGAATCAATCAGAGACTGTTGGAGATGTGTGGTGGGGGGGTGGGGTCAGTCTGAGAGCCAAGGACGCCCAGTTATTACATGGTGAAGCAAAGAGGATTGTGAGAGTTTTCTGCATCAGGAAAGGATGTGAGTCTGCCAGCGACCAGGATTGAGCCACTTAATGTTTGCGAAGTGTTTCCGCTTTAATCGAAGCAATACATCGTACAAAATTTTAGGTAAAAATGCAGGAAATTACATTGCTTTGTTGACATTGACACAGATGTTGACTGCTTGATAACGTTGCTTTGCTAAGAGGTGCACGCCATACAAGAGCAACAGAGCTGCAATAAAACATAACTGCTCTTATCACCACAGAGAAAAAAATGCAGTGGCAAGAAAAAGTATCTGAACCAATTGAAATTTCCCGGTTTTCTGGATTAATCTGTCAAAAAATTTGATCTGCATCTAAGTCCCAAGTATAGACAGCGTAAAGTGGGCGTACGATCATTTCTATGCAAGGCTCTGCATTTATTTTGGACGTGAGCAGAGGGTACGATCAGATCTCAGTCTGCTCTCAGCTCGTGTAAATAAATTTGACTCAATGTGAAGTCCACACGTCTGAGTTGGAGAATTGATCTTAGATTATTGTATTGATGCCTGGAGCTGATACAACTTTTTTTTAAAAATGGTGACAAACTCAAGCATGTTTAGGCTACATCATTTATCACTGAAACCTCATTAAAAGTAAATACACTTTGCAACCATTAAATTCTTTTAACAGAATACTAGCCGGGGCTATTAAATGTTGTTGTCTTCTGTTGTTTACTGTTATCCGGCTCGGACACCAGAGCGTGAGCCTCTCATTCACCACCGGTGATGTCCGAATAGATTTTATGCTGCCAAACAAAACCGGTTTGTTCAGTTGCAGCTGTTGGACATCAGCGTTTCACTTTCTGCCTCTGAGAAATTCCTCTTCTTTTGGGATTAAAACTTACTTTAAGACGTTTTTTAACAATTTAAAATATTCACTGAACTGGAGTATACTTTTATTTCATAAATCCCTGTCGCTGTCTATTTCGCTCCTGGTAATAAATGTGAGTCAAAAAAAAGAAAATAAAAGAAAATCCTCTTTGGCCGTTTTGCATCCTTCGGTGTCGTAATCTTTAGGGCATGACATTTAAATGACGCTTGTTTTCAGCCGCCACATTTATTAACAGCTGATCATTTTTACGCTGTGATTGGTGAGATACGAACGTTTGATGAATCACACATGAACCCTGTCGTAAGACGAAATATAGGCTCAGATCTGCGCTCATTCCTACGTTCATTTGATAAATGAGGGCCAATGTGTTTAACCTAATACCACACAAACAATTAAAATTCGAAATTCATGTTTTTTATTGAACACAGCCATTAAATATTCAATGTTCTGGTGGAAAAAAATAAGTGAACACTTGAATTTAATTGAACCTCCTTTGGCAGCAATTACCTCAACAAAACCTGCAGAACGCTCAGGAGGAAGTTTGGACCATTCTTCCTGACTGAACGGCTTCGCCTCAGCCACATTCTCAGGATGTCTCTTGAGGTCATTACACTAAATGTTTCATGAATTTGTTCAATAAAGACAAAATATATTTGTTAGTGTGGTATTAGGTTAAGTGCATTATGTTGTCTATACTTCTGGCTTATGCAGATCAGATCATATTTTATGCAGAGAAACTGTAATTTCAAAGGGTTCACAAGCTTTTTCATGCCACTGTAACTTTGAGCGTGTTAGCAGTGTTATGCAGTTTCTGCTGCAGGGACGGTTATGTCATTCATCATTTTGTTCCAGGCTAAAAAAAAAATCCAAACGGCATCTTAATTTTGCACAGCTTCATTTCAATATCCCTCCAGGAATGAATGTTGCAGTTAGTTTCATCTTGCAGACTTCATTTTGATGTTTTTTCACCTTGCACCTGAATTATTCTTTTGGGTAAGCAAATACTTGGTCCCTCTTTTATAAAAAGGAATAGTGAATCATTTAAAGCACTACCTTGATGTTGCCAAAACATGTTGCGTTGAATTGTGGGTTTGGGACTTTTTTGTTATTACATTTTCTAATTCCTTCACTGCCAAGACACTTAAGGGACCTCATTAGAACGCCGTCCAGGACTAGATGTACATGTTTTTGTCTCTTTTTTGGCGGATTATTATCTTTTTTTTTTTTTTTTTTTACAGTAGTATGGTCAGAGTTTAGATCCATAATAACGCCAAGAAAGAACCACATGACAGACTACAAAGTGAAGAAGCAGAGAGGGAAAACATTATATAAAATATTAATGTATGATAGACAAGCTGTACTTGTTGTTTACATGCTCCAGAGAAAGCATTCATGTCATTAAATCAAGTAGAAAACTTTTAAACAGGGGCATCACATAGCAAATGTAGATAATTGTCAAAAAAAAATCTATTTAGTTTTTGTCAAAACAGCTTCAGCAGCTAAATTAAAAGAAATGGTTGATGAATAAACACATTATGTAATATCGTCTGTGCTTGCATTTCTTTGATTTATAGTGTTTATACAGCATCTTTAATCCTAGTTAGTGTCGTGTTTCTTGGCAATATATCTTTTATATCACTATCATTTTATGAGACTAGATATCCTCTTAGATTTCAGATATCCTAATATCTGAGCCATGTACTCCACTATTCATTGTTTTAGTTTGAATGGTGTATTTTCTCTTGCTGTAATGTTTCTGTTTTATTCATATTCATACTCATACGTTTATTCTTTAAGCACTTTGATTTGGTTCTGAAAGGTGCTATATGTTAAAAAGAAAAAGTTACTTCTATTTTTTCTTCCTATACTGTAAGGTTTCTTTTCTTGGTTTTAAAGGCTGCATTATAGTAAAGTGATGTAATTTTGGGAACTTACCAAACTTTCATAGCTGCTGATCTTTGGCCTTTAGTCTCATTACTGATGATTATTAAACATCTTATTACGTAAAATCTATGTATAAACACCACTGATCGACCCTTCAGTGCAATATCAATATCAAGGTATTTGGTCAAACTTATCGCAATTTTATTTTTTTTCTCCATATCGCGCAGCACTAGCTTCTGGGTTTTCCCTTGCAACCCTTTGTTTAATTGTCACAGTGCTATAAATTGTGGATTATTCACTCAGGCAAACCTGCAGAAATTGTGAAAAGTGTGCATAAAGGAGTCAGAATGTACGTGAGAGAGCCTGCATGCTCGTGATGATTTGACAGTGGGACGACTCTAAACCCTTACAGACTTTGTGGGAACATGACACAAAAGAGTGACTGTGAGCATTAGGATTGGGCCTCAGATGATAAACCTGCAAAACCAGAGTATGTCAACATGTAGACATTAGCTTTGTGCAGTAGTACAGCCTCAAAGAGCCACCAGCATGGCTGTACACTCGATTTAATCTGTGTGTAATGTGTACCGGTGATCAGTAATGCATTGCTCCGATGCAGCAGCAGGAACTCGTGATGCACACAATGAGATGCTGGAAATAAATTACAAAGTGGGAAGGTATTTTTCTGGATGTAAGGCGGCATATATCAAGTGTGCCATTTTTGCAGCACCGGCTTGTCTGCAGGATCATTTCCATGCAAAATGTTGCTGTTTCTACTGTGACTCACACTGTGTGTGGCATGTCACTGTTTTCACATGCAAAGTGGTTTGTATTTCCTATACTGGAGTGCTTGTTAGGTCACTATGTGTTATGCTGTCTCTGAATGCAAGTATGCATACTGCACGGCTGGTGGTTTGCCTATTATTTGCATGTGTGGGCTGTGTCCTGTGTCTGCTGAAGGGGAGTTTGAGAAGGACACCATTGTGGCAGAGAAATCATGGAAATTCCAAATTCAGATCTACCCTCCCTCTCTGTCTGCCACTGCTGTTTATCTGCACTATACTCTTATTCTATCATCGCTTCCTTCTCCTCGTGAAGATTTAAAGGTGTGTTTTCCTCCCTGTAGTTTGCTCTTGAAATAAATAGTTTTTTTTTCTCTTTTCCGGCGCACTACTTTGGGTACATCTGCCACTCATCGTGAAAATCATCATCACATCTCGTCTATTTTTTGAATAGAAACAAGGGACCTGCTGGTGTTACTAAAATCTGAATTTCAAATGGCACTTGTCAGCTGTACTGTTGCTTTAGAAGTTGGCTTCAGCAAGCAAACAGCAAGTGTGAGGGATGGAAGAGACCCTAATGGAAATCAAACAGGCAGCAGAGCATGAAATATTGAAAATGCAAATAAGTAATGAATTCGATTCCATATCGTGTGTGCTGTACGATCCTGGCTTTTCTTGTGAAATACTCTGAAGGTTGACTGCAGCAGGCGGTGCTAATTTGTATACGTGTGATTGTGTAAGTGGAGAGGAAGTCGTCGTGTACCTTTTGTGTTGAGAGTAAGTGCCTGCACGCTGTGGTGTTTTTCTCTCTCCGTTTCCTCTTTTGTGCATGTGTGAATGTTTGTTTTTATCTTCTGTGTGAGAATGTGTTTGGTTAACTGCCCGTGTTTGTGTGTGTGTGTATATATGTGTCACTGATGTTTACCGAGGGGGGCAGCTGGCGCATATAACACGCCTGCGGGGCAGTGCAGCACAGTGGCATGCATCTCCACCGAGGTCCTTGCCCATGTTCCAACAGCTGTGCTGTTAGTTCACATCAAGTCACCCGTTCAGACCAGGTCCCGCAGGGGGAGGCTGCATCTGCAAACCTACCTGCTCGCCGCCTCTGTGGAGCTGTGCTCAGCTACATGTTAAGAAGTGGCTTGAGGCTTCGGGGTGTGGAGCTTAGCTTTATAAAAAAATGCCCCAGAACTGATCTGTGGTGTTTTGACAGATGAAAGGCAAGCTGAAGATGGCTCCTCTGTGCTAAAACTGTCCCCACCGCGCTCCCCTTTAAAGTTTTAGGAAGTGTCCCCTAAAGCAGGGTTATGGATTACCTCCCACTGCAAAGAAAAAAAGGGGGCATCTATAAAAAATGCCAGGTTTCACCTTTCTCTGTCCTTTTGTGTCCCTCTTTCTTCCCCCACCCCATTCTCCCACATAAGCTATCTGTCTTGTTCACAATACCCCTTTCTCCACCCCGAGAACAATACGTTTGTTCTCCTCCTCCTCCCCATCCCTCCATCCCTTTCTATCCCTCCATCCATTTGTTTGGTGCTCTCTGTGACATCTCTGCCATGCCAGGCTATGAGGGAGAGAGGGAGGGACAGACCCTGCCATTGTCTCTGGCCCGACCCACGGAATATCAATAGTGTTTTTCTTGAGCAGGAGGGCCGAGCGTTGGCCAGTAACCTTTCGGATTTGATGATGTCAGGCCCCCTCATTTTTGGGCCCTTTATATGATTTCCCTCGTCCTCCAGTCCTCCACTCTAACAGGGTATTAGGTCCTCTACATAAGAGACAGTGCAGGATTGTATGCGCTGTGTGACTCATCAGGCCACTTCATCAGCTCAGTTCAACCAGCACAAGTTGTGTGCGGCTGTGCCAACGAGTCCTTCAAGTTAAACGAGAATAAATTGTTTGTAAATGCCTTTCTGAGCGCTCTCCTATCGGGAGGACATCACTTGTCATTGCCTTCAAAAACAGTTACCACTCACCATTATAAATAATGAAACCGTTTTGTTAACTGACTCCACTTTGGTTAGGCTTTGATTAGCTGTTTGCAAACAAGAGCTGCATTCCAAATCGCATACGTTTTTTTGTTTTTACTTGTACGCACTGTTGTGCGTACTGTTGCATGCAGTATGCACATACAGTATCATAGCATGGCACGTTGAACTTTGAGCCCTTGCACATAGACATGCTAGCTTGCATTCTGCAGAAAGTGCCTGGATGCAGCACGACATCGTGGTATTTTTGACATTCTGCATTTGAAGTACTATGTATTGGGACAAATCTTTTTCTGGCATACTAAATACTTTGGTTGTCTGGGTGTAACGCACAGACCACTCAGAGTCTGAAGTTATTAAATGCAAACGTTGCATTAAAGGATGACACAGGAGTGGATTTCCAATCCTGTCCAATCTTGTTCCTGTGTTGAGTCTTGAAATGTCTTTACTAAAGGGCACAAAAACACAACAACCATATCGGCCTGGATTTCCTAGACTTTTTCTCATAAGAACCGGCTGCTTTATCCCTGTCTCTAACACTTTTGGAGCACTCGAGTGTATGTCTTATTCCTATTTCTTTCTTTCTTTATTATTTAAAGACCAAACGATCAACATTATTATTCTCCTCCTCCCCTCCTGTTGACTTTTTTTTCCCTGTCCCGTCCCGTTATTAATAGCAAAATTATCTCCCATCCCGAGGACTCATGAATCCCACAGGAATCCTGTGATGCTTGTCAGTCTCTTGTTTGCATGCAGACACGATCAAGACAACTATACTCAGTTAAGCATATATTATTGTTGGTATATTGTGTACCATGATCACCATCTTAGTTTTGTTTGTTTACATGCTGACTTTTGCCAATTAGCACAAAAAACAAGAAGGGAATGTGATTAGTTGCAGGTAGGTTAGTATTGGACACATTGAGATTTGGGCCTGCAGACAGCACTAGATGAAAAGTCCAAAGTATTCAAACTCTTTGGCCTATTAGTCTTTGTACAGAAGTTCATGAAAATCTATCCAGTTCCTCTTGAGATATTTCAGTCTTGACCAACAGATCTGCACTGCTGTCTTTGTTGTCTAACGTCACCTGACTTTATTATTTGCTTTCAACATACAAGAAGAGGCTAGAGGTCTTTGTCACTTGAACATAAAACATGCATTTGCTGAAACGGATTCAGTCATTTGTTGTCTCGTCTGTGCACCGGTGGAGTTACTCTGTAACATTACTGTGACATATGGGGAACTCCTCCTGTAATAGTAGAATAGGTACCCAGTAGTTAAAAAATAACTACAGTATAATTTATTTGTAAAATCCCCAAATTCTTACCCTGTTAATCCTTAATTCCACATCTTGTTACCCAATACATACATATCAAATCAAATCAAATCAAATCAAAATGACTTTATTCATCCCTGAGGGTAAATTCAGTTAGTCTGGTAGAATCTCTGTTAGAGTGAGACAGCCTGATGGCTGTTGGGGAGAAGGATCTTTTGTGTCTCTCCATCCTGCAACAGAGAGAGAGGAGCCGTCCACTGCTGTTTTTTGGTCCATAAAGGTTTTGTGTAGAGGATGGTCTAGGTATTTCAGGATGGCCTGGAACATGTTGACAGGTCATCTCTCCACCACCTCCTCCAGTGTGTCCAACCTGGCTCCAACCACAGAACCAGCTCTTTAGACCAGTCTGTCAAAAGAGCTGGTTCTGTGGTTGCTAGGGTTAGGGTTATATACTGGTACACTGTTGCAAAAGATTACACATAACTCTGGAGTCATTTCTGTTACTTTGAGCTCAGTTTTTTATTTTTACTTTAAGCAATCTAATTTGACAATTTATTTGTTACTTTAAGGCAATTATTTGAACTATTGATCCCTCACTCCAAACTAGTTTTCACTTGATGTTCAGGTCTTACAGCAGACTTTATCTGAAAATTTTGCTTAAATCCGATTGTAATTTCTATTTTTTCAAATAAACTACTTAACAATCTTAACATGTGCCCCTCCAGGCAGCTGCAGAAGTCTCTCTGGGATACAAGCTCCCCTGGATGAGAATCACTGCTCCAAATGCTTAAGATAATAAACATATACAGACAGTTTATAGTTTTATTTTTGTGTCAGTTTCCTGCTATAGATCTTTTTTTAGTCGCCAGGCTTTGAACCTGCGTCCTATTAGAAAACCTAGATGGCATAACAGTGCTGTATTTATACTTAATCCTGCCTCCTAGCCTTAACTTTTGACAGTTTTCTGGCCAATTGCTCGCCACGGCTCATTTCCCTTATTTGGTTATGGAAATGTTTCGCTTGATTATCCAACCCCTGCAGCAAAACTGTGAGCCGATCTCGTCGTTTATGAGACTACTTTATGATTGGTTTATGATGGCGCTTGTTGTTGTTCCCCTACTTGTCAGCGCTTCACTTTGGCCCACACTGAGAGGCTTGTGCTTAAGGGGGTAAGACTGCAGTGCACTCCATTGGATCATTGTTGACGGTCATTAGTCTTATGACCTTGGTGTGAACCGGCCTGTGGTGTGTGTCTCCTCTGTCTGTTTTTCCCCGTCTTAACGGGCAAGAAACCCTCCAGCCATCCCATCTCAAAGATGCTCTCCATTCACAGAAGCCCTCCACATCTTCGAAAAAGACATTCCCCTTCTGCACATCTGCCAGGCCGCCTTGTGATCAGTGCTGCACTCAGAGCTGTGACAAACATACTCAACATTGCAGAAAAATTAGACATGGAGAGACTTGACAAGAGTCCCTAACATCTACAGCTCGGGATGCTTTCCCAGACTCTGATTATCCCCGGTCTTTTGAAAGCGTGCTCGCGATGTTTTTTCCTCCTGCCATTGGAAATAATTCTGCGTCAAAGAAAATTACAATATCACAAGAAAATATGTTCTGTAAATTTCTACGGGTGTCTAATGACATGCCCCCACCGAAGCAGCGGAGGCCACTGTCTTAATCCTGTAAAAACAAGCTTGATGAGTTATACAGGCAGACAGTTGAGATGGTTTCATTCACACAGTGGCTGAAGCCAGAGGTACTTTGCGTAATCTGTCATCACTAATACCACCAATTGATATAAAGCCTTGTCCACCTCAATATCACTAAAGTGCAGCTGAGGACTCATGTATAATTTAGCAAAAATCTCTAAATGGCTCCACAGATCGAGGTTTCTCTGTCCGTTTCTCACTGGTACCTCTCTCCTCTGCCTCTCCTCTCTGTATAATTTAGCTGCAGATAAGCTCTCCCTCTCCTACATTAGTGTGCTATACCACTGCCAGCTGAAGGAATGGGGGCCTTCGCTCTATATGTGATACAGTTTCTGCCTGCCAAGCTCAGCCACTGCCGCTGCCACCGTCACTCGGTGCTGACGAGTTTGGGCGCTTGCCACATGCTGCACCTGCCAGGCTCATAAAGAATCCCCCTGTTTCTCTGGGGCCTGAAGGCAGGATCTGCCATAATTGTTAAGGATGTCGCGATTTAGACGTTCAAGCCAAAGCTTAGACAGTTGATGGCGCCAACAAGTTGGCAGATGGTCCATTTTGTTCAGCTGATCCGTCAGCAGGGGTATTTGAGGTGTTAAGATGAATGAGCGGTTGCGATTTTTCACAAGTGGCAAGAATTTATGCCACGGACTCAAATGTAAGCAAAAGTCGATCTGTCTCTCAATGCTTTTGCTGGCATCTCGGCCCCGAGCCCCCTTTTGCGAGGGAGATCCAGCAGAGGAAAACCTGTGTAAGTAGGCTCAATAAAACGACAAAGTGAAGTGGATGAAGTGGACATCCTTTTCAAGTGCCTCCTCTTCTTACACTCTCATCACATATGCATTCCCAGAGGGGGGTAGGAGGAGTCGAATCATGACTGATATGGTTTACACTTCATGTTGAGAGTAAGCGAAACCAGCTTGTGTGTTTGCAGAAGCTGGAGGAGAACTGCAGACCATTAATTTGTGCATGTATTCACTGCTGCGATGCCAGCGGCTAAATGAATGCATATTTATGACATGTGACAAAATGATGGAATGAGGCCTTTTAGAAATGAGGCTTCTGCAGAAATTTCCACTCCACTGCTGCCTCTTTCTCATTTTCTCCCCACGTCTGTCTCTATGTGCCACTGTCTTGGTCCTCATGTCTGTGCGTCTTGTCCTGTCCTCATATCAACTCATCTATATATAGCAGGTCTGTCCCCGCTCTCACTGTCTGTGTTACTGGAAAAGCGAAGAGTGGGCGCTACATTTTGAATGTGCAGCTTTGTCCATGCAGGGGGAGAAAACTAAGGCAGGGAGAAAGAAAAGGGAGAGGCCGGAGAGGAAGAAAGCGCCATTGACAGACGGGCAAACACCAGTCGGCCCCTGTCCCCCTCGCTCTCCATTGTCTCCAAGTGCTAGACGTCAGCAAACGACAGGAATCTGGAGAGAGGGAGGACAGAGAGCAAAGAGTCGGGGCTTTGTTTGGGCCGCTGGCCTCGGACCCGGTGAAAGTGCAGGCTGAGGAGAGAGAGGGGTGAGGCATGGGGACAGAGGAGAGAGCACTGGACTGACCTCGCAGCAGGATCCCCCTTCATCCCCTCCCCATCCACTGTAAACACCCACCACTCTCCATGTAATATTTACACATGAGCAGCGATCACATGGGTAGCTGCTGCAGATTGTCATGCTTCCCTGTGCCACACACCCTCGCTTGCACCTACATGCTAAGTGTTGATTAGCATTCCCTCTCAGCTCGGTCCCATCACGGTGAGGGTGTAATCTAACAGATTACATTCATCACGCCGTAATGCTGCACAGAGTTTGCAAATTCGCCCCAAGTCGCCCATTGTTTACCCACCAGCTACTGTACGGCGCAGGTGCTTCTCGCCTGTGTTTTTCTTCCACTTCAAACGATAATGTGTGTAATTTGTTTCAATGAGGGACAAAATGGAGAGAAATGGCAGGACGGGTGGGGGTGGGGGTGGTGGTATGTGGTGGTGGTGAAGGGGGGGGGGTGTGGAGAGGAGGAATGGGCCGGGCCGGGCCTGTGCGAGGGGTGTGGTTGGGTATAAACCAGGGGACAGTGGGTTTTCTGTTGTTGTCCTGTTTTGAAGCCTCGTGTCCTGGCGTCCTGCACCCCTCCACTCCACTTTCTTTCTTTCTCCTCCTTCCACTCACACTCTCTCCAGAGTGGGACTCTTCCTCGACAGACTCCTGTCAGGTCTGCGGCATCGGTCTTTTGGGAGCTCCGTAGAAGCCTGAAACCATGCTGACGTTTTTGGCGCTGGCGTCGGTTGTCCTCCTGGGAATAGGTAAAAAGAAAAAAAAGAGAGACTGAATCTTCTTTGAACTTTTTATGAAGTTTTATTTATTTTAAGGAGGTCTCAAGACACCTACTGTGAATTTCATCTGTTGAAAGTGAAGATGTAGAAATTATCCTTGCACTGATGTGGGGTTAAAAGGTTAAATGAGGATGTAATGAAGAGGGCTTTTTTCTCTGTTTTCTTCTTCTGTGCTTACTTTCAAACTGATGGACTTAATGATAATACAAATTAGGCATAGTAGGGAATTAATTGATCTTTCTCTGAAATATAATATCTCACTCTACTCTGGCTTAATACAAAATTAAACCACCGAAAATAATGTCTTAATTTTTATTGATTTAATTAAAAAGCCACCTGTAGAGGAAATTGTTCAGTCACAGGTGCATTGTGCTGAGTGACCCAGCACTGAGCATCCTCTCCTCTTATAAAGCAGGTGACTCTAAACTTGCAAAGTTAAGGAGTAATATTTTGACTTTTAAAGAGAGGGTGGCAAGAGTTTTTGCTCTCTAGCAGACGGCTTTCAGTGCTCCCCTCCTGTCAGATATTTGCAGTTTTTGTCAGAATTTTAATTAAAAATGTCAAGCGTTATTTCATTGACAAGTTCTGCGGGGGCTGGCTGCACTAACGGCATTCGCTCAAGGACGCCTTCAGTGAGAGCTGTGAACTTTACTCTCCGGGTGCTGAAACAAAGAAAGCTCTGCGACACTTAGGGGCATTAGTGTTAATGTAGCCGTGAGACTGCTGTGACTCATCGGTGGCACGTTCACACATTTTAAGTGAAACTGAACAATGCAGAAATGATGTCCTGGCTAATGTTAGAGTGGCAGGGGTGTGCAGCTCCCAGGGGCGTTGGTGGTTGTTTGAGATGCTGAGTGCATTTTCTAGGGAAGTAAAATATTGATTTTGCAGCCAAAACCAAATTAACATCGATCATTAGATATTATTCAAGCATAAACAGCGCACATGATTAAGCCAACATAATCCATATTAATGGAGAAAATGATGTTCCCCTTTGACTTTGAGAGACTGGCACTAATATTCCAGTAATAATCCAAATATTTACTGAGCGCATGTCTGAATCGATGCTGAATCTGACACCACTAAATGTGCAGTTTAACGATGTGTGTGTGGGTGCATATCTAAGTATTTGGGATTTATTTGATAGATTTCAGGGAGAAAAGTAATAAATGGTAATGTGAGTGATGCTCTGCAAGTCTCAGGAGTACAGTAGGGATTGGAAATTGTTCAGGAATGGATTGTTCACTAACTTGCTTTCTTCTGACAAAAAGATTTCCCAGGATCACATTCTGCTGCAAATAGTAGTCAGATTATTGAGTAAATTTGATATTAAATCAAAAAGCATGATGATTATTTGTGTTGGTGTGTTTGTTTGTGAGTGAATCCTCATGCTTTGTGTCTCCCAGTGCCTGAGCAGTCCCAGGCCATAGTGATTTACACCGGCTGGGAGCGACATGCCTTGCTGGGCTCCGACATCCGGCTGTCCTGTTCCTTCTTCTCCTGGCGCTGGACCTCAGAGGACGTCACCTTCTCCTGGACATACAGACCTGATGGCTCCCGGGACAGCATCTCTGTAAGACTCAGATACACACAGACACAAACTGTTGATATTTGTCTACTATCATCTGATCATCCTGCAAAGAAAACACACTGTTGTGTCAAACAGTTTACTGCCAAAGCCAAGCAACCTTTAAAACAATCAGTTAATCTCTACCAAATTAGTCACATCCACTTTAAAGCTGCACTTGATGAGATTGTCATGGACCAAACTTAATGTTAAAAAGTTCATCTTTAAGCTCATTGTTTTGGATTTACAGCCTGCGGCTTTTTGCTGTTTGAATCTCATGCCCTCATCTGTGCCGCTTTCAGCCACAGCAGGCAGCTATTTTCATTTAAAAAAAGCTCTGAAAGTCTTATTGTGCTCTACCTGCAAACAGCAGACCGCAAAAATAGCGACTAGTTAATGAACTTGAAGTGGTGGATTTTGCAGCTAAAGAGTCAGATTTTCAGCATAAATCACTACTTTTTAAAATTAAATTCTGATTATGCACTCCCTCTTGAAGATAACCTTTTTTCACATTCAAGAGGCAAATAAATATTCAAGAAGCAAATACAAAAACATCTTTTGCAGCAAGAGAGATGTTGACTCACCAACAAAGGCTGCTTCTGCGACCAAAAGACTTTTTTGTTGTCACCATCTCTGCCCCTACCAGTCACGAGGAGGGACAGAAATTTAGCCAGAGGAGGGGGCGGTGTACTGATGTCACATACAGAAGTCCTTGAAACCATAAAAAATATAATCTGATCAATTTTGGCATTACTTTCAAACTTGGTATGTGCAGCTTTAATATCAGGATTTCTGAAAATTTCATTTTTGCTGCAGGATTCATTATTTAGAGTAGTTTTTATGGCACTCACAGAACAGGATACTTACAAATCATCAGAAAGGAATCCTGGTTTAATCCGACGAATACAGGACTGTGAGAGTGTCTAAAATGTCATCACACACTCAAGCAATACTCAATTTATTCTGACACACAAGTGCAGGATTCGTGTATTAACTCACAGAAGGAAACAACAAGCGCACAGAAACTTTCTCTCCTAATCCTTCCACTCCTCTCGCCGCCACACCTGCCTCCTGCTCTTTAATTTCACTCTCCCTGCCCTTATCGTCCTGCCATCTCTCTAATCTCTCTATCTCCCCGTCCTGACTGCGCCTCCCTCTGTCCACCTCCCCTAATCTCCTCCTCCCCAGCCCTGCCTTCTTTGTCCCTCCCTCCTCTCTCATTATCTCCTCCCCTCACCTCCTTCGCTTTCATCCGTCTCCCGCAGTGCCCTCACTTTGAAACTAGATTTCTCTTCTCTTTTTATTTTTTTCCCACTCATCTTCTGTCGCTCATTGCTTTACCCGCCGGAACGGATTTACAGTTTCATACGTCTATCTGTTTTCATGGTGCATTTGTCCTTCTAAAGTGTCGTATTTGATTTCTGACATGCACGTATCATGTAAAATGCCGTGTAGGCTCTCACAGGCCTCAAACCTTCAGTCAGACGTGGGCTGAATGTTTGACATGATCTGTTTACCTCGTTTTGACCTTGACTTTGTGGAGTCTGGGGTGTTCAGCCTCTGGTCATTTAGGCTTCCCCCAAAATCAATCAGCTTTTAGTTTAACCCTTAATAGGGCACTCATTGAAATACTTGCAAATTCCAAATTTCTCCCCTAGAGGATATTGGAGGATATTTCATACGGCCAGAATGTGTAATAAAAACATACGAAAATAATATTTTGAGAGAAATGTTTACGAGATTAAAGTGTCAAATCTACGAGAAAAAAGTGTGCACATTTATGAGATTTAAAGTGGTGAATCTACGAGAAAAGAGTTGCTTTTTTCTCGTAATCTGCAACTTTTTTTGCGCAGATTTGCCACTTTAAATCTTTTAAATCTGCAACTTTTTTTCTTGTAGATTTGCCACTTTAGTCTAGTAAATTTGCTACTTTTTTTCTCTAAATATTACCTGAAGTTACCGAATATAGTTTTTTGCCTGATAAAGGGTTAACTGCTGCCTGACATTTTAGATGACTTTTTGGGGCAGTATCATGATTTGGTTTAATTTGTCACAACTAGTAAAATACTCCACTTTTTTCAAGACTTCATAATTAGAAATATAATAGTAAAAAGGCAAATGTTCCAAATATTACATGAATTCAAGTAGCGTAACGTGAGATCAAATAGTCCGAGTTAAAGTACTTATCTTGAAGATTTTCATTTAAATAAATGTGTTAAGTCATTATCTATTGCTGAATGAGATGACACATTGCTGACTGAGCCTGTGGCACGTTGAAGAAAGCACTTACATTTGCAGAATTATGAACAGGTCTGTGGTTCCCTGGAAAAAGCATGAAAAAGCATTTTCCATGATCCAGCAGTAGATGCGACAGACTCTTATTTGTTATGAAATGACTCTATAAAAGTGTCAATAGGAAGCGAAGAAATATAAATAAGAGTATAAAGCACAAAAAGGTCCTTTTCAGGAGGATAGGAGGGCTGGTTGGGTCACACGATCACAGGACGAAACAAAAAACCAACGTTAACGTTATTTGAAGTAATATAACTTAACTTTTGTGTGCCAAGTTTTACATCACCAGAGCAACTGTGTCACTTTAAGCACTTCCATGCATTTATTTGACTTTTTAAATGACCTTTTATAACACCTTACCATGTCTTTTTTTTTTGGCCTAACCTCAGGGAAGTAGCTTTGTAGCCTCAACATAGTGAAACTTCGGCCGTTTCACAAAAAAAGACTTTTATGTATAAAATATTTTTATGTATGAGGACGTGTCCTCTGCCTGTAGTAGGGGTCGTATTGAGAGTGGGAACAAACAACATGTGGTTAAATGGTTTGGAGGATTTGTTGCATTACATTATTGGGTTTTACAGGGACTTGTTTTAAGAACAAGTATGAATTTGCAATAGCTGTGACCACATACAAGAATGCAATTTTAGCATCCTAGGAAAACTTTTGAGTACTGCCCAACCGACCGAGTGCACAGAAGAGCTACTGCTTGCTACTTATTATAACAATAATGTTACCAGATTTGCTTTCAACCTCTGACAGATTTCATTATACTAGTAAACGTGTAATACTACAGGTTTCATTCAGTGCCAAAAAAGGTTTTGTTGTTTAATACCCAGCCAAATGCAACTCTAACCACTACAGGCTGCAACATTGACCACAAAATCAGAAAATACTACCACAACTACAGCAGTTACTCTTGAGATTAAATACATCATTATGGCGACACAATCATGCATTAACAGCATCTTGTCCTCTGTGCAAATCGTTTATGTTTTTCTTTGTTGTTGTTTGCGCTGTATGTCTACTGTCTCTACTTGTGGTCCACATGGTGTAGTGTATTTGTCTCTCATGTCACCTTGTTTGTTACGTCATTTCACCAATAAAAAAAATAGATAAATAGAAAATAAAAAAATAACAAATACATAGCACAAAGAATATACATAAAAAAACAGGCATAAAATAAATGGTAAAAAAAGAAGAAGAAAAAAAACAGCATCTTGTCTTCTCTGTCCTTCACAGATCTTCCACTACACTGGTGGCGAAGCCTATGTGGACAACAAGGGCCCGTTCAAGGACCGGCTGGAGTTTGTGGGGAACCCCGGCCGCCGTGATGGCTCCATCCTGCTCAAGAACCTGGACTTCAACGACAATGGCACCTTCACCTGCGACGCCAAGAACCCCCCTGACATAGTGGGCCGGCCCTCCAGCGTGCGCCTGCTGGTCTTCGAGAAGGGTGAGCTGGGAGAAAGGACAGCGAGTCCTGTGGGGGGTCCGCGGGGAAAATCAAATTCCCCAGTATGTAAAGTCTAATGCCTGCATTGTCTTACATCTGTGTCTGCTCATTAGCTTTCCACTGAGCCCATATGGCGTATTTTGGGGAATTTTCTTCATCAGAAGCCAACTGTTCTCAATTGTTGTTATAATCATTCCAAACTCTGAAATTAATCTCAATTTGCGCTGTGCATCAGACTAAAGCGTGTACTGTGTTCAGACTAGTCGTCGCACTGCCTCGTTTAGAATTCCTCGCACCTCCTGTTAAATGAAATCAATTACAATTTTATCTCTTTCTCTATTTGAGATTGCTATCGCTGCCTTCCTTTCACTTCTTTCTCCCCCTCCTACTTGCCTCCTCTTCCCATTTCTCTCTTCTTTCCCCTTTTCCATCGTCTCCCCCCGCCTGACTCACCTTTATTCTACCTTATCTCTCCTCCTCTTCATCTCCTTCTCTCCCTCTACTGCACTGCTTCATCTTTCATTCAACCTTTATTTTACCTTTGCTCTCCTTGTCTAATCTACTTTCATCTCTCATTCTTTTCCCTTCTGGCTTTGTTCCTCATCTTCCTCTCCTGTCCATGTCCTCCCTGCTATGACATCTTTTCCTCTCCTGCTTGTGTTTACTGTTTTTTTTTAAAAATATATCTTCCTTTTTCTCCCAACCTCTCTCCGTCACATACTTTCAACTCTTTATCCTTTTTATCCTCCAATTGTCTGCACCGTCTAACACCCCCTACTCTTCTTCTTTTCACAGTTCCCATCCAGGCCGGCGTGATCACGGGTGCCATCATCGGGGTGGTTCTTGGCCTCCTGGTGCTCATCGTGGTCATCTACTACCTGATGAGGTTCCTGGTGGCGCGCCGCGTCTTCAGCCTCAGTGTCAGGTCAGTGCCCGGCCCATGGCAGGCGGCGCTCTGCCAGTCGGGTTTGTGCCAGGGACGGGAGCTGAAGCCGGAGCCCATCCCTGGCACCGACACATGCGTGGCCAAGCTGGCATAGCTGTGCCATGATTTGATTTGGTTAGGTGTGCGAGGGTTTAGATTTGAGGTTAGTCAGCTGGAAAGAGGCAGATAATGATCTCTCATCTCACTACTGCATAGGTCCAAAGCAAGATGATTAAAAGTGGTGAAGCGAAAGTTTCTGAGTGGATAATCCACCAGATCATGAAGATGATGGATCCATCATCTTGCTTATACCTATCCAATCTTATGAGATCATAATCTAGCCCCTGGGGGCTGTGTTTGGGACAGGCCCCGTAGATTAAGTTGATGTTCTCTTTATGATGGCTGCCAGGCAATGCTGCCCTGTGACCACTGGAGGGAGAGATAGATTCGACATCCTGACATTGTCTTTCTTTTGTCCCCTCCAGCAAACATGGCAAGAAAAAGAAAGAGGGATCACAGCAGAGACAGGCAAGTTCCCTCCTCTCCTTCCTGAACCATCCCCTCCTCCTGCCTCCTCTCCTCACATGCTTCATCACATGCACACACCCAGTCAACAACACCAATTGAAACGGCTCTGTTTGCTGTCACATTCAGGCGCTAAATATTAAAATGACGTCCTTTTTTGGAGAGATTACAACAGTGTTCAGGAAACGTGTTGTCACAAAGAATATTCATTTATTCTGTTGCAGCGCAGCCACACAATAGCACACATCCAACATGACAGTGCATAACGGCACAGTTTCATAATCGCATTCCTCCAATGCCAGTCCAAGCAGCTCCAATATGTCCGCACACTTAGCCGACTCCTCCTCACAGCGACGTATCAACAACAAAATAACATGTCATTCAAACTCTGCCCGGCAAACACTAATAACAGTGTTCAAGCTGTTAAAATTCTAGTGCCGTCTCAGCGTCAGAGGTGCTCTAAAGCCTGTTCCGACCCTCCTCTCTCTCTCACTCTTTCTCTCTTGTGGCCCTCACCCCTCCTTCAGCTGCCTCAGGGGGGCCAAACAGCACGGTGTGAGTAAACAGCCACGGGGCAAAAATCAAACCAGCTACTGTGAAATGGCCGAGCAGTGCTATTGCCGTATTGAATGGGGCTGTGATTTGCTCGCAGTGGGGAAAGGGACGGGAGCTGCTGATTCTGCTCACTGGGAGTCAAATGAAAATCACTGGGCCTATTATGGTCTGGGCTGTTATCAGTGGTTTTACGCAGCTGCACGCCGAGGATTTGTGGTACTTTTTTTCTTTCGTTCCTCATGGGAGTGTGATAGCCTCAAGTGGTGGATTAATCAGACGTTTTGGTGGCTTGTATCCTTTTGTAAATACAAGACACCAGGGCAAGTTTCTGTTTGATTACTCTGTGCTAATGTGGGGGCTGGATGGTTGCGGGGGTGTATTGTAATCGACTGCACGCCTTGCCTGCTGATAATGAAAAAAAGGGGAAGTCAAGGGATTTGGGTTCAAGGCATTCTTCCTAAATCAAAAATCAGCTTTGAAATGAGAGAGGCGCAAAGATATCCGAGGCGGAAGATCAAGGGTGCTATTGTGACAGCAAGTCATTTAGCCGCAGGTGAAAGCTAATGTCGAGGCAGCGGCGGTGGCGGGCTTATGCCGGCGGTTAGGAGTGCGCCATTTTGCCCCTGTGACGAAAACCGAGGGGGCGACGCCAACGAGGGCCCATCCTTACTTATACCTCAAACAAGTGCGCTCACACTCATCTCCCCGGAGCCCCTGTTCCTCTCTCTGTCTTCTTCTTTCCTTTTTACTGTCACATGATTGTCAGGTTACTCTTGAGCTGCAGTCAGTTGCTCTCAAGTGCCTGCGGCGGGTGACAGTGCATATATGAATAAATAACTCGCCGCCAAAAGGACACTGGAATATTTGACAATGTTGTCATTTACAGTTACTCCACCCGCAAGTCGCAGCTTGAAAGAAAAATATTCCATCTGAGCTCACACTCCCATATTTTTTTTATTTTTTATTTTTTTCCTCTGAGCTGATTCCTCTCTTGTAGTGCGCCGCACACAGAGGGCTCGTGGGATTTCATAGTGCGCTCATAAGTGGTTGTTTGATCAAATAGCCCTTATTAGGAGGCTCTGCTGACACAACACAATTTTTTATCAGCCTCACCATCTTCGTTACTTTCTGTTTGCTGGGCTTGCACTACAAATCTCCAAAAGGCTGTGGGAGAGCGAGTGAAGGAAGGGAGCGAGCGAGACAGAGAGACAAAAGAACCCTGTGGTGTGTGCTACTCCCCATTAGGTGGAGTTGTGGGAGAGGAGCAGCCACACACACATAAGAAAGCTCACAGGAATGAGCGCACACACACACACACACACACACACACACACACACACACACTGTACTGGAATGATAATTGAGTGCACTCTGTATCGATCTGAGCTCACACACACACGCACAACCCACCCATTCTTCTTTCCATCCCCCAATTGCCTTCCCTCCTCACTTCACTTTACTTCACTCCCTCCCTCGCTCTCTCATTCACATTCCTTTTATCCGGTCCCCAGTCTCCCCCCTCTCTCCCTCTTCAGTCGCATCCTCCTCCTCCTCCTCTCCGTCCTCCACCTCCCGCCTCTCCCTGCCTTTGACTTCCTTGCTGACCATGAGAAGCATCTATCTGTCTGTAATTCCCCCTCTCTCTTCCCTTTCTACTTCCTCTCTTGCTCTGTCGATCCCCCATCACACTTCTCCCCACCACCATCACCACCACCACCACATCACTCCCCTCTCCCAGTTTCTCTCCCCCTTCAGGTGTTCTGGGTTCTGATCAGCTTCGGTTCTGGACAGAAAATCACTACCTCTCACTCTTCATCTACCTCTCAATCTCCCTCCTCACCTGTCACCGTGTCTCTTCAGTATGCAGAAGGGGAAGCAGCCACTTACCTTCCTATCTACCTCCCCACCAGTCCCTCCTGTTTTGCCACTGTACCCACATTTCCTTTGAAGTGTGTGCAGCCCCTGTAACAAGGGTGGCTCTGCATTCTGCCTAAGCAGGCTCGAGTGTGTTTACGAGGCAGCCCCGTCATTAGCGTGGGAGCTCTGCAGAAACTGAGTCTACCGTGGGATGCATAATGGTAAACAATACAATGATGTATGAGAGAATGTAAGTATGATCGAAGGTAATGACACCGGATGGGCTGCGCAGCTGCCCCCGTCGAGCCGGATGTTAGACGCAGCGTTCGCCTCGATTGCTGTCTTATCAGACTGCGTGCTGCTTTGGCACAGTGCATAATTAAAGATGATGCATTTTCTAATGCAATCAGTGGGGTATTATTAGTCGAAGCTTCGGTGGCGAGAAGCAGCCTCTAGTGTGCTTTTCACTGTTGACTAACCTGATGTATTATGGGATGTATTTCACACTCAGATCCTCCTATTCTCTGACTGTCCTCTGCTGGAGCACTTTACAGCAGTGTACTGGCCCCTAGTTCAACCTGTGGAAGAGTATTAAAAGTACACAGTGACGTGCAAACCATTACATATGAGCAAAGTTTCACTAAGCTCCATCAGAGCATTATTGTGCACTTGTGATACTTCTCAATAGGTTAACTCACAGGTTAATGCACTGGAATACAGCTATTGTAAAGTTAAGTGTTACCTCGACCTTATCTCCACTCTGTCCGGTCCTTCCCCGATGGATTTGTTGTGCTCAAATGAAGCCTCACTTTCCTTCCTTCCTCCTCTTCCTTTTATAGATTTCTTCTTAGAGATGTTTTTAGACATTGCACAGACAGTTTACAGAATGAGTGGGAGTGAATGGATGAATTATATAAGTGCAAGTTAGATGAATGGAGGCTGGATGTGGACCTTTATTTAAAAATACATCAGCCAGTAAAACAGGTCTATCAACCACAGCTTCAGCAAAATGGGCTATAAAGAATTATTTATTCCCATGTAAACTTTAATAATTCATTTAAAAGCCTTATTATATGGGTTGTAAACAAATATTTCATCCCCAGGTAGCTCTCCTCTCTAAATGTGATGCAGCTTTTCATTTTTCTCTTCTTCGTGTAGATTTTAGTGTCTAAAAGTCTAAATGTTTCACAGAACCAGAATGCATGGATGTGTTGGTTTGCAGCACAGTCAGCACTTACTGTAGGCGTCTAGGTGGAAATTAGGTGAAAGTTTTGAGCAATTTTTTGTCAACAGAATAAGCCCCAAGATATGCATCATCTCTTTTTTTAACATTGCATTTTCACAATTTATGCATTCAGGCAAATTATGCACAAAAACACAAGAAGCAAAGAAACAAACTAAACAGAATCTGAATAACGATAATGTAATCATTAGTATGACACTAAATCGGAGGTTAAAAAAAACAAACTTAAAAGCAACAGCAACTTTATTTAAACATGAAACAGGCTGGATTTGAATAATTCAAACGAGGATATGGATTTTATGTGTCGTGTTAAATCAGTAAACAGCCTTCTTAATGATGACATTTTATTGTGCTGCATGTCCTAACTGCACGCAAGTATGTTGACTAGATGCCTAAAAACTCCCCTTTTAGACAATTTTATTACCGGTTTCAACAGTTTTATCTACTAATTGCAAAAGTAATTACATGCTGGGGACTTTTCAAATGTTATATAAACAATACTGGGGCAAAAACAGGAGCTTTTTGAGTATAAACACGGTTAAATTGAATTTTTATTATCAGGTATCCAAGTATTTAAAGTATTTAGTAGCAAGTATTTAAAATTGTCAAATCACAATCTGGTGTACTCTGTGTGTGTTGGTGTGTGTATGTGTGTGCAGTGGTGGAATGTAACTAAGTACATTTACTCAAGTACTGTGCTTAAGTACAAGTTTGAGGTACTTGAGTATTTCCATTTTATGTAACTTTATACTTAAATATTGTACTTCTTACTCCACTACATTTAGCTTTAGTTACTTTTCAGGTCGAGATTTAACATGAAAAACATGATAAATTTAAAAGGATAATGCTTTTTTTGTACATAAAACAGTATATTAAGTCGTTTAAATCAGCCCTACCTTGACAACAGTAATATACTGCATACATAAATGCATTATTAACAATAATCCAATAATATGTTTAGAATATTCTCCATAAGTACTTTTACTTTTGATACTTTAAGTACATTTTGATGCTGATACTTTTGTACTTTTACTTCAGTAAGTTTTGAATGCAGGACTTCAACTTGTAGTGGAGTATTTTCACAGTGTGGTATTAGTACTTTTACTTCCACCAATGTGTGTGTGTGTGTGTGTGTATGTATGTGTGAGTGTGTGTGTATACGTGTGTGTGTTATTGATCAATTGTCACTCAGTTGTCACAGGTGTTTGGAGCCTGCCTGCCACTGTGTCCCATCCTAACGCATGGTTACCTGTTTTGTCACCCCCTTACAGCTCTGGACACCACCCCCTCTCACTTGCTACCCCCTCCCCTAAAAGGACTGTCTCTCTACCTCCTCACCCCTATCTCCCTCTTTCTGTATGTCTGACACTCTCCTCTTCCTCCTAAATGTGTTTTTCTCTCCTCTTCACACAGCTCCACCTGTCCTGCTAACTCCATCTCTCATCCTCTCATCTGTAACGCACCCATCTCACCTCCATCCTTTCCCTTCCTCTCTCTTTCTCTCTTTCTTTTTCCCTCACACTCCTTTCCTCCTGAAGTGACTCTCCTCCCCTGTTCTCCCCCCGACCCCCTCTCCCTCCTCCCCCACAGGGCCCCGTGCCTCCCGCCGACCCCTCCAAGGTGAAGGCGGCCGCCTCGGAAAAGAAGAAGCAGGAGTCACGCAAGGATAAGAAATAGGATACGGGGAGGGGCTGGGGCGGGCTGGTCGACCGGTTTCTCCAGCCCCTACACCTGGCGGTGCCGATGCTCCAGCCCAAGCAGCCGCAGCGAACCGTAGCCAGAAAGACAGAGAGGGTGGTGGGAGGAGGAGGGGAGGAGGGCCGGGTGCTGATGACCATCGAGCTGGAGCTCATCCGCAAAAATGGGGAGAAGGGTCCTGGTGGTGAGGGAGGGGCAGGGAAGTCCAAACCGCCTGGTTTCCTCTCCCGCCTCGCCAACCAGCTCCACTTCAAAAAATAAACCAATAGGGAGGCGGGGGAGGCCAAGGGGGGAGGGAGGCGTTGAGGATGAAAGAGTGGGAAGTCTACTGACGAGACAGCAGGAGAGTTTAACCACAAACCTACTTCACACCCACCACAATGCCAACCTGAGTCCCTGAATAAATGAGTCAAATCCGCTCTTGTCACAGGCTGATGACTGTAGACGCAGCTATATGGGCCGAGATCTAAGATGTCGTGATAATCTCTTACACCAGCCGGCACCCCGAGTACTTTTGTCAGGTCATAAGATATGCCATTTGAAGCGAGACCCTAAGACGGCTGGGTTTGATAACAAAATCTAAAAAAGCTGCTCCCCGGGTTTTGCCTTTCTGGTTCCTTTCATTGTGATCCTATCCGCCGAAAAAGCTTTCTCCAAGTGCGTCCGATACGCATCACGAATCCCAAGCTGTGAGGACAAGCCAATTTGCTTTTCTTTTTTTTCTTTTTTTTTTTTCCGGAGCGACGTGTCAAACTCTAACTTTCTCCCCTCACATTGATCTTCATTCTCTTTCCCCCTTCTCCACTTCCACTTCTTCCTCTTCCACTGTGAATTTTCTGACTTTCTTGTTAATTCAAATTACAGAAGTGATTTATATGCTAACTGCTCTATCCTGTTTCTCTTCCTCTCTCACTTCCCTTCCCTCTTTTCTTCCTTTTCTCTCTCCTGTAGATAAAGGTCTGACTTCTCCATGACTGCCTCCACTCCTCTAGTCTGCTCCCTCCTTTACTGCCCAGCCTGATGCAACCCCCATTATTTCCCATTATCTCTACTCTTTCAAGACAGCACTGGCTGTAAGAATAGTCCTACTATATCAGTGGCAACGGTGTCAAATAATTTTTACAACGGCTGATTGGAGACCCTGTATGCACTCATTGGGCAAACTGTAAAACTGTTTAAGGCCTAACAACGCACATAACTTCCTTAAGAGGAACCCGAAAGACATCCCTCTGTGTTTAGAGTCCCCTGAATCTTCCTCCTTAATGTTTACGACTCAATCACACACACTGAGCGGAGCTGTGAGTGCACTCCGGACTTCAGATAGAGAAAAAGAGAGACGGAGAGGAGAGTGATAGTGGGAGAGAAATATGATTCCTGCTCTCAGCCAGCGCAGATAGAGGTTCAAGCCCTCGAGCTCGGGGTGATTCAATCCTCTCACATTTGAGCTAATGGAGGTTGTCGCCATGTCCCAGCCCTGGCTAAAGGGGGCTATTTCTGGCCCTATAAGAGCGCACGGGCTTACTGTAACAGCTGCACATTTTTCAGCGAACAGGGGAGGGGTGGGGGGAGAGAGAGAAAGAAGAGGTGAGCATGGTGGGTGGGGGGTGCCCGCTGTGCTGTTTGTGCCTGAGTGCACGAGGCTGTCCGCTGTTGACTTCGACGGCCGGCGACTGACGACCTGGAATGACGTCACGGCCCGAGGGCTGGCGGATGCTCTCAGGAGTCTGACAACAGGGCTTACCAGGAAGAGGTGCAGCTTCAGAGTTATTTTAGGTCCAGTTAATCCGCTCGCATGTTTTCTCCTCGCCAACCCAGGGCTAATTATTTTAGCACGTGCTGGTAACAAGATATCTCTCTCTTCATCTCCCTCCCTGCCTCCTCTGCTGTCTTCACTCCTTTGTTATTCACTCTTCATCTCTGTTCCCATCTTGGGATTCATCTCCTCCCTCCAATCCCCCTGTTTCATTCTCTCTGTCCTTTACGTCTTTGGCTTTCTTTATCTCTTCCTCTTCCTGTCGTCTGGTGACTCTGCACTGCATTATTCCCCATCAGAAAAGGCCTATACACAATCCACTCCACTCTTTAAGCCTCTCCTTATCTGACTGCCAGGCCTACAGCTCAATGCTCTGCTCTTCTTTCCTCTCTCTTCTGTCCTTCCTCCTCCTCCTCGTCCTTCTTCTTCTCTTTTTTAAATTTGATGACGGACATCTCTCTCCCCTCCCTCCGGCTCGCCCAATGATCGACAAACGCCCTCTCACTTGCCCTTCAAAACGCCACCTCCTCCCTAAAGGCATGTCCCCTGCCGGCCCGCCTTTCCCTTTCTTCCCCCGACCCTTTACTGTGTTGTTTCTGCTGGTTCGAAATGCCAAAATGCTCTCCTCTGCCCCTACTGGCAAAGGACGGAAACACATGGGCAGAAATCCGCCTTTAGTTCTCACTGAACTTGACGCCAAACAGAAACTCATAATCTAGCTAGCTCTTCCGGTCGCAAATACGACGCGTGTTTTATGTATATGTGTGTCTAGTTAAGAGTGTTAAAAATGAGATTTGATATAAAGCAAAAAAAAACAACAGTATGTCACCCTAAGTAAAGCAAATAATGTTTCTGAGACATTTTTTACATGTGTGGATGAAAACACATGGAGATCATGTTTTTTTGAAGCAGGGAAGAAATGTAATAGTATTCGATGGAATATGTCATTATATTTCTGACCTTGTGTGTTATGGAAGGTACTGTGTGGCTGTCTCTTTGATGTACGTTTTATTCCGAAGACGAAGGGAAATCGAGGTTGGCGTGCGGTGTCAGAGCGAAGATGAGGGGTTGATAAAGGGTTCGGTTAGCCTCAGATTCAGCGTGATGTGGCTGGGGAGAAAAAATGAAAAAATAAGGGGGAGGAAGGTGCTTGCTGTGGGAGAAAGCTTTGGAGGAAGAGACTTATCTGGCGTGTTAAGCCAAGTCAAAAATCCATATGTATCACCACAGATAGTCTGCATTCCCCCAGAGCTTTCTTTTAAAGGTGCTCCTTCCCCAACCCTGAGCCAAAGATGGATTGCGATCTGCGTGCTTGATATGCAGGGTGGATAGTGTAGACTTGAATGTTCCTTTTAAATTCATAACGGCAATGGAGGTGCTAAAATCCACATATTTATAACTGGAGATCTGTTTCGCTGTTTAACTGTCCAGTCACATGGATTAGTTAGAATGTTTTTCTTCTTTTTCGGCAAAGCCACACAGACACCTGACATGAGACAAACAACATTAAAATGCCTTTTAAAAAAATGTTTTATATGTATTATGAACTGTATTAGTCATAGTGGCACAATAACCTTCCTTTATTTGAAATGACTGGAGCTTCTTACCTTTTTTTACATTTATTTTAATGCTTGTGATAATTCCAGAGCACTAACCAACTTTTGATGACTCTGTATAATATGTTGTAAAGAGAACGTAAATAAAAATTAAAGCCCCAGAGCGCGGCTGTTGTCGCCACAGGACAAGTAAACCCAGCTGAGAATGTCTGCACTTTTCTTTTCTTTTCCAAGTCACACATTGGGTAAATCTGTCACGAATGTCTCAGCCAAGACGTAATTTGATGAACTTTTCAAAAGAAGAAAGTCCTTCCAAAATGAGATATCCACCGTTTGAAATATTCACATACTCTGATGGCTGGCATGAAAGTAAAACTCATTACAGAATAGCACTAGCCTTATTAGCTAGCAGAAGACATTTGCATACACAATAAGAACATTACAGACGAGGTAATCTTGAGGTCTGAATGCTGAACAATGACCACCAGGTGTTTTTCTGTTGAAATTCAAAAGGAATTTTGGAATTAAACTTTGAAACATTTGCTTCTTGGCAGCAGCAGGTGAGCAGTAAAATGGTCTCACCTCACTATGCCCTTTGTTACCCAGCTACCATAAAGTAATGATGATGAACTGAAAATAAATGCTCAGTGACCATTTACAACCTTTTCACATTTTAAAGGGTAACAAAATGAGGTATAATTTTCAGAAAGGCTTAATTTTGTCTGACTTAACGGGCTGGCTGGGTTCAGTGAGCACACATAACCTTTTCAGAAATGTGCTGCTTCATATTCAGACAGTTACACTCACAGTACAACCGCAGTCTTTAACTGATGACCACTGAACTGCTCAGCTGCAGCACCTGAGCGGGTGGCGGAGGAGGTGACGGCGTGCCACAGTGTCTCTTTTGATGCAACACATGGAGTCAGCAAAGTCAGACATGATCAAATCACAGGGGCTTCAGAGTTAATGTTTGTAGACTCTGTGTGGTTATTATGGTTTTAAAGTTAATTATTTTGGGAGGTTAACATGCTGAGATATAGATGAGAGGATAGATTTCACTCTCAGCTGCACTGTAAAAAAAATAATAAAAAAATTGTTTAGGAAATAGTCTGGCAGCAAAAGTTGCCAAATACTTACTGTCAAATAACAGTAAACAATTAAGTTATTTTACATATAATTTAAAGAAAAAAATCAGATTATGAACAGTTACTGTGTGTGTGTGGTTTTTTTTTTTTTTTTTTACTGTTTTTCAATGATTTCTGTTTACAATTTTTTCACATTAAATTTATAGTGTTACTGTAAGAAAACAGAAAAATGCCCCAATTTAACATTCATCAATATGCGTATTAAAAAATGTTTTAATATAATTTACTGTAATTTAACATTCAAGACCATTAAGCAATTTAAAAATACTTTTTAAAAATGTATTTAGGGATATCAACTTCTATTTTAAGCCCTGCGATAGTCTGGCGTCCTGTCCAGGGTGTACCCCGCCTCTCGCCCAATGACAGCTGGGATCGGCTCCAGCCCCCGCGACCCGATTGCGGATAAGCGGCTAATGGTAATGAATGAATGAATGAACTTCTATTTTATGGGAAATATGTGTAATAAAAGTAATTTACCTCTTTTAAGAAATTTAAACCCAGTATAAATAATACAGTAAATTTCTAGAAAATAACTACTAAAAAAAAAAATGTTTACAATGTAAGCATGAAGACTGGAATCAGGGAGGAACAACTGGCTCGCCTCAGAAGTTCAAAAATATGCAGAGCATTTGTATTTTTAGGACCTACGTTAATCCAGCTAATCTTCCTGGGGTCTACACCTGACACACAATCCATAATATTACATGAAGAAAATGAATTGCATTAATATGCATAAAATCAGATTTATATACAATTTGAAGCAAGTTAATGCTGTACATACAATCAGAGAATGCTAATTAGAAATCCATATAGAGCTGAGAATGTATCCTAGGCTAGATTATAATAATAACTAATTGTTTTTGTATAGCACCTTTCATACATAAAATGCAGCTCAAAGTGCTTCACAATATGGCATTAAAAACACAATAAAAAAATGAAAATAAACATTAATAAAAACAAGATAGAAACAAAATACAGAGAGTAAAATATACAATTTGACGGCAGAAAAATACGGGATGAAAAAAGATTTTAAAAAACTACAATAGCTGAAAGTTTGCCTTAATAAGTAAGTTTTCGATCAATTTTTAAAAATATCAACAGTGATTGCAAATCTAATGTAGCTGGGCACTGAGAATTATACACCTCATAAAGCAAAACATTAAAATATAGTGCTCGATCCATTATTCCTACTATCCTGTCCATCATCTGCATGCCAATAAATCCCTCTGCATATTCGTTTTAAAGGATGATTTATTATTTTATATTAAGGAGGGGAAATTATTCCAGTTAGTAATTGCTCTGTCAATTAAATTTTGTCAATGAGTCCTTGGGCTGGGTGGCAACACCTCTAAAGTTCACTCATTAACATGTTGAAGTAACATGTTTGTTAGTTAAGAGGTTTAAAAAATAAAATAAAATTGACAAAAAGATAATTTGTGGCTTTAGAGAGATGTTTAACTGTTTCTTGACTAACAACAGTTAGGTGCAGTAGATATCCAGTCTTGTCATCGGCAAAAAAAATCCCTGTAATTTTTACATTTATGCAAATGTGGACAATTAAACAAACAAGATAATGTCAACTACTGAGCTGTATAGGTGCCTGAGGGAGTATTTTTTACTTTTAGCTTAACTGTTTCCCTCTACTTTCAGTCTTTACACTAAACTTTGGTTAATTTCATCCTGACTCTTAGCCTGGCTAACACCTACAATGCTTTTCTCCGTAGAGGAGGTGTGGTTTACGATCCTCCGGAGCCGTTTATTGGACGCTTAGAATGTCTATCAAAAGCGTCTGTAGGTAGCTCTTAGCCAATCAGATCAGTTATACCAGATGACATAGTAGAGCTACAGAAATTAATGTTTGTTGTGTGTGTGTCTGTGAGAGAGTGTTGTTTGCTGCTTTGCTTCTCCAGTTCTCGCTTTCTGCAAGATTATTTATTTTCACGCTTTATTCCCCCTCATGTCATTCAGCCACACACATCCACTGATTTTATGGGCAATAAACAAGCTGCTGCGGGTCTCTCGGCGGCTCCGCTGTCCCCCGGCTCGTAGCCAGATCACCGGCGAGACCGCCGGCTCGGCGATACAAGCCGGCGCTACCGGTGATCTCGCTACAAGCCGGGGGACAGCGGAGCCGCCGAGAGACCTTTCGCCTTTCAACTTTCGCTCTAAACTATTTAAAACACCATCTACAGCTAAAGAGAGTTTCGCGTCTGCAGCAGCCATGTTGGATCCGGAAAACTACAAGCTTCCAAGTGCCGAGTAGTACGCGTCATCGTCTTGCCGTCCCTCCCCGCTCTGTGATTGGATCCCTAAAACAGGGCTAAGAAACCTTCCTGGTTGCCAGACCGCCTGGAGGTTTGAAATTAAATTCGAGCGCGCAAGGCAGTCTGGGTATACGGCTACCTGACTCTAGTAACGAACCTTACTTAACGCTAACATACAAATTTGTGAGAGACATATTG
Organism: Centropristis striata; assembly: GCF_030273125.1. Classification (NCBI taxonomy): domain Eukaryota; kingdom Metazoa; phylum Chordata; class Actinopteri; order Perciformes; family Serranidae; genus Centropristis; species Centropristis striata. The sequence goes on from NC_081527.1 coordinate 30,713,787, forward strand.
ATCTTCATCTCACCTATGCTAAGTCTTAGCAAGTAATCAAATGAAATTAATTTTCTAAATTGTTGGGACATTTCAAAACCTAGCCTACATAACTAACGTTAGCTTTAAAACAAGACTACTGCTATGTTTTGCTGAACAGCGGCCAGTGTGGGATAAAGACAGTTTTCTGAGGCCTTGGTTCGTTGCTTGTTTGACCTTTGTAATGAAGCCGCCGAAATGTTTATCTGTGACATGTTAAAATATATTGGACCGTAACAGTATCACAAGCAAAGCTAAGAGTCATGAAGTCAGCAAACTAGTTAGCTAAAATTAGCCACCACATTTAACCATGTTTTTTTTTTTAACGGTCCTGTTCATAGCATATGCTAAGTTACCAGCTAATGTTACTACTAGCTAGCTAGCTTGGTTAGCAAGTTGCATCTGCAATGTATGGTAACTGTCATAGTAAAGGAACTGTACAACTGATTTCTTAGACTGTCTTTTAGTACAAATGAATACTGACCAAGACATTTTTGGTGACCAAATGTGTTTCAATTAACTTTCATTAACTAGAAGCACACAGTAAAGGGACAAAGTTGGGCTTAAGAGTCTCCAAAAGCACCAAAGCATGACTTCTTCATCACATCCAGACGTAAAAAACAAAGCAGCGTGGAGCCCTACTGTAAATTTATCTCTAAGTAAAACTGGAGACAAGGTCAAATATAGTTTGTATGAAATGATAGAACTGAATGTACCCCTCTTATATGTTATATTTGCAACCTTTGTTCACATTTGCAACATTTAAAATTATTTTTTGATCATGATAGTGTTTTGAAAGAAAAAAAAAATTCTAAATCACATTTTATGTTGGACTAAATATATAAAAAATAACAAAAAAATGACACAAAATGACTTACAAAGACACAACATGACTACAAAATATTCAAAATGACAAATTGTTGCGCTAAACACACAAGACACAAATAAAATACAGTCACTAGAATAAAAACTAGAGTTGGATGACAGGATCACACACAATCACAAGATCACATTTATGTTGGTTTTTCTTTGTTTCTTTTTGTTTCAAAATGTTGATCCATTAAGTCATAATAAAAAATAAATTATTATTAGGTCATATAGGTGAGGTTGTGCTGAAAAAAATATACCAACATGGCATTTAAACATTTTTAAGTGGTGTATATAGGCAGGATGAAAAAATTGCCCAAGACTTTATAGAGTTAAAACGCAAACAACTCAAAACCGCAAAACACGGCTGCTTCAATGCACACAGTGCACCTTGGTAGCCATGCATTAAATTATACCCTACTGTACCATCTATTTTACTCTAAATGGGAACATAATTTACAAAATAAACAGCACACTCAATTAAAGACTTGAAACAAGCGGTTAAGACCATAAACTCATTGTGAAAATGTTTACTGAGGTAATAAAACAAGTGAGAAGTAGGGTCATTTTCTCATAGACTTCTATGCAGGGGAAAAATATTCAAGTTTGAAAACATCTATGCATTAGCTTTACTTTTCAGGCTCTCCCCTTGATCACATCAGACCACAAAAGACTGTCTGAGTGTCTAGAACTGAGTGAAGGTGTATTTTATTGCATATGACTTTGGCTTTTTTCTAGCAGGATTGTGTTCGTGAGGCACGAATATTAGCTTATTTATTCTCTTACTTGTTGACCCATGGAGGTTTACCTGTTTGATTTCTTCCCCCTCTTATCTTACAGCTAAATTTAAATTTGCATAACAATATACGGTGTCTTAGAAATAGTCAACTCAAAGAAGAAACTTTATTCATACAGAGTTTAAAAAGTTTTCACCAAAGACATATATGCTAACAAGCAAGAAAACATATCCTTGAAAAAAAAAAAACCTTTTGTGGAAGAAACCTTGAAAAAGGAGCACACTACAGTTGCTCATGCATACATCAAAGCATACAGCTCATACAGGATCAGAGGCAATGTAGAAAATGTAAAATTGACTCTGAAAGTTATTGGCAACTTGTGAGGCGACATTTGGTACTTATCTGACACAGGAGCATTCGCTGCATCTGCTGCGTGGGTGTAATGGTGGTGACCCACCTTATGTTTTAAATATGTTGGACTTTAAGCAAAGTGCAGCATTTTACTGGCTACAAGCAACTTTGAATTCAAACAGAAGAAACAGTTCATCTTTGAGGATCAATTAGCAAATGATTAAACAGTTTATCACCGGATTTATTTGCATAACAGATCTGAGGATTCAGTCTGTGCTCAGAATCTGAAATAGGAGAATACTACGGCTCCTTTTCGTTATAAATCTTGAGGGCCAATGTTGATCCCTTACAGTGAATATAACTAAGTACATTTACTCAAGTACTGTACTTAAGTACAATTTTAAGGTACGTGTACTTTATTTGAGTTTTTCCAATTTATTTAATTTTTTTAAATGTTTAATCCATTACATTTAGCTGACCGTTTTAGCTACTTTTCTAGGTTGAGATTTAACACAAAAAACCATGATAAATTTAAAGTGATTAGACTTTTTCTTTTCATAAAACCTCACAACAGTATATCATATAGTAAAAATGATTACCTTATCTTTACAAAAATTAAAACGCTGCCTACATAAATGCATGAATAATTATAATACAATAATCTATTTGTAATATATAAACCAATCTACATAATAAGTATTTTTACTTTTGCTACTTTAAGTACATTTTAATTCTGATACTTTTGTACTTTAACGTCAGTAAGTTTTGATGCAGGACTGTAGTGGAGTAAATTCGTAGTACTTTTACTCAAGTAAGGGATACTTTTTCCACCATTGGTCCCTTATTATCATGCATGTTATAAATACTGTATGTTATGTAGAGTGCAAAGTTCCATTTGTTGTGCTGACAGCTGTGATTGATGGTCTGTTGTTTGCGATGGAGCTATGTGTGTGTTGTGAGGGGGGTGGGGAACATATTGAGCAGGTGCAGGTACACACACAGAAACCCCTCTGTGTGTGTGAGAGTGTGTATGGTGGTGGAGGTGGAGGTGGGGGGGTTCCTGGGTGCAGAGAGGCCCTGGTATAGGAGTAAGTAGTGTGAAGGGTTGGAGGGGGGAGTTATATGGCTCAGGTTACCCTGACAGGAGGGAACAAGAAGGGGGATGTTTGGTGTGGGGGTGCCGGGCCCAAAAAAAGCCACCAGTGTCTTACCCACGTGGGGGCGGGAGGTCTCAGCTGTGGCGGGGCCCCTGAGCGCTGTCCTTCACATTATAACCTGCCGACGTCTGGACATCCAGCATGGGCAGAGGGGTAAGTCCAATTCTTTTTTTCTTTTTAAAAAACAAACAAAAACCTACAAAAATGATTTCCCCTTAAACATTTGCTTCCTGATGTAACTAAATGGATGAGTCAGTTTGTGTGTTCCTACTGTGGTGTATATACAGTAACACCATATGGCGTGGACATGCATCATGGAAAACTACTGAGATTTCTAAACGCGTCTGCAGCAGTGTTGGATTTCTAACAATGCTGCTTTTTTTTTTTTTTTTTTTAAAGACAGTAACATCTCAGGATGATAGCTTTTCTCCTCAATAAGTTTTGTTCCCGGCTTGCTGTTTATTTGGGTAATTACGTAATTTTGTGTTTATTCTCTCCATCAGGCCCATTCCATTTAGCTTTATGGGAGGACAGGCTGGTAATCTTCCTCACACACAGTGGGGGGAAATTGCTATGCCAGACACATTTCAGGCACTCCACCGGCTCTGTGCTCCCTCTTTGGCTCTTTTTGATTACTTTTTCACTGTGTCACTCGCTCGCACTCTCCTCTCAGTCTCTCTGTGTATCCCTCCTTCACTGACATGCACACGTGCTGCTAAGAGGAGACTGACAGCAGCAGATGATTTCCATGATGCACCATTCTTCCAACTGTTCATGACACACACACTCTCTCGCTCGCACAAATGAGGAACTCCCACTATGAGAAAAAATATTTTCTCCTCCATATTCAGTGAATGGTTTGCCAATAGTGCCAGGAGATTGAAATGAACCAGCATACACAAAGTCCATTGTGCCCACACTGACGTTAGTAATATGTGGCTATGAATGTAAATGGGTATAGGCACAATGTGGTTACAAACATGCGGCTTTTCCCACTTATTTCCTGTGGAGGTTTGGAATGATAGCCTACGGGCCTCATGTATGGTAATCTCTCTCTTTCCCCCCCCAGTGTGGTGCCGAGAATGGAGGGAAGAGGAAGCAGAAGGACAGGGACTTGGATGAGCTGAAGAAGGAGGTGTCCTTGGTAAGAAAAACAAGCTGTCACTGCTCCAACCCACACTCACTCTACACAGTGATTGATTCCATCGCTGCTGCTCCCAAACGATTCCCAAATAGTGTTACTCCAAAGACACCAGTTTATTTAAAAGGGTTTAAATGAAAACAGTGGCCCGTAAACAAAATGGCAATCTAACCTGCTTAGTGTAGTCAGTTGTAGATGAGTTCTAAGCCAGCCTGTCCTCTCCGATCTGTTCTACCACCCTCTGGCTGCTCTTCTTTGTACTCAGAAAGATACTGAATAATTTGTGGGCCACCAGCAGCGTAGTGCAGAGTTTTTGTCTTGTGCAGAGCTGTATCTCTTTGAGGTGCTGTCAAAACGCAGTCATGCGATGCCCATGAAAACTGGGGTACGATTTGTTGCACGCACTATCTCTGATAAAGCAGCTCTTGTCAATTATCAAGTTGGCCTGTGACTGATTAAAGCAGAGATTTCTGTGGATGCTGTCAACACTTAGGAGTAGCTTTGGGACTAAGTGCTGTATCTCACTTTCATCAGTCTGCTTCATGTTTTTATTCAGTTGTTTAGTGATTTCCTGTATTTTTCCACCCATAAATCCTTTAAACAACCACCAGACAATGGCTAATCAATAGTGGGTGTTGGGGGTCATATAAATAACTAGCAAACTGTGGCCAGATTGTGGCCAAATCAGTTGCAGCTACATTTTATTTTGCTCCTCTGAGACTACTATTGGTGAAGAGGTTGGTAGATTTGTCTTATTGTTGAGGGAAGAAAGTAGCTCTTCATTCTGTGGCACCATCTTGACAGCTGGTAGCTGGAATTTTTGTTGCTTCAGTCCCCAACTCCATTTTAGCCACAGTGGAAAAAATCTCAAGGAGGAATTTGGCAAGTTGTCTGAGGTACTTATCCACAGTCAGTCCATTACTTACAGTTTGTAGAAGCAGGCAGGAGTATTTCAGCCACCTAAAAAAACACTATATTTAGAATATTTTCATGGCTTTAACCTGCACTAAGACAGCCTTTTATGACAGATAACTGAAGCCATTATCTAAGCCACCAGACTCCATTGTCAAAACCAGTAATTTTACCTAACAGAAGATGGGAGTTACTGGTTTACTGCTGCGTCAATCAGTTTGTTTGTTTGTGCTTTTGTGTGATTTTGTTGAATCTGAGCCAACCCTTTGAAACACCAAAGCCACACAAAAACACAAACTAACCATCTGATTGAGGCAGTGTTAGACAGCAACTCATGTGTTCTGTGAGGCAAAATAACTGTTTTTGTCAATGAAGTCTGGTTGCTTTGAAGAGAGCATTGATAATAGCTTTAGTTTCCCCTGCGTAAACTCGTATTGATTTTGTCAGGTGGCTTAAATACATTTTACAGCTACCCTCGTCCACAGCAGTATTGCTTAGCTTCTGTGCCTGCCTGCTTCTCCAAACTGGTGACCACCATCTGCTGTAGGTTATACGCTGACTGTGGATAAGTGCCTCATATGAGCCCACTTCAAAAAATCCGAACCATCAATTTTAACAGTGTTTTACAGTTTTCAAGGGGTCATATTTTTACTACTGGAGTACAGACAGTTTGCCCACCTCTAGTTCATCACTACTTGGGGATGCAGGGGGGGTGGACATCACTCTTTGACCTCTTCTATCTGTCATGGGGAATGAATCTTATATATAAAGCCCCTGGATCCATGTCAGAAAGAGAAAATAAAGTATTTCTTCAGTGAGATGGAGGTGCGTAATGCATCAGTGCTACGCCCTCATGATCTATTTGACCCTGGTCACTTATTAAAATTCCCTTTACAGCTGCAGCCTCAGTGCACCTAGTAGAATGCATTGCTGTAAAATAAAATGTACAGTTTCCCATTTGTCATTATGTCAAAGGCAAATTCTCTTAGAAATAATTTTACTGGCCAATAACATTACACTGATTCTGTTTACTGTTTCTGTTCCACTGAAGCACAAATAAAAAAGGAACATTTTATCCCTGCAGGACGACCACAAAATAACTCTTGATGATCTGGGAAAACGCTATGGAGTGGACCTCACGCGGGTAACGACACACTAACAGTCTCATTTACACATGCACACAAACACACGACAAAGAGTTGCTGTTGTATCCCCCATAGAGATGTAATCTTTGCTCGTCTGTACTGGTAAGCAACATCCAAACTGAGACCAAACATTACTTTGGTCACGTTAGATGCACCGCGGCGTCCTCAGCTCACCTTGAGCCTCATTCATCTTTAATCCCTCAATAACGCACACACATACACACACAAACATACACACTTTGACACAACAACTCCTACAATCCCATACACAGACAGATACAAACACATCACAAAAGTTTTTATGCTGTAAACACATTTGCTGCTTACCTTATGTTTGACATTGCAGGTGAAGTGAAACTGATTGTATCTTTTTCAGATTAAAAAAAAAAAAGCTATAGTGTTCTGAAAATATCACGAGCTGTAAAAATGTCAAAAACCTGCTCAAGCTTGAAAAAGAGCCAATATGTGTGTTTTCCCCAGTATAATTAAATTATCGTATTTCAGGTACTTAGATGGATTTTCTGTAAATTAGACCTTGACACTATTAGGCATAAAGTCATGAAAATATTTCAATAAAGTTATATCCAACACTTTTACGGCCGAGAACCTTAGATGAGGAGAGTCACACAGTTTATTATACTTGTGGTGTTAAATAGGCCAGGCAGGAATACTTGATGTTCTGCAACTGTAGCAGTAAAATTGCTTTTTAAGCCGCGGTGAAAATGGGGTCGTTGTGTTGTAATAAGATTCCCAGTGCATGCAGAAAGACATTCATTCCTAAAAATTGCTCTCCCCCAGGGTCTTACCATCGCCAGAGCTGCAGAGATTCTGGCCAGGGACGGTCCAAATGCCCTGACCCCTCCCCCCACCACACCGGAGTGGGTCAAGTTCTGCCGTCAGCTGTTCGGCGGCTTCTCCATCCTGCTCTGGATCGGTGCCATCCTCTGCTTCCTGGCCTACACCATCCAGGTGGCCACAGAGGACGAGGCTCCCAATGACAATGTGAGAAACTGCTTGTAAAACATGCACGCACATGTACAGCCACACGCCTTACATATTAATCACACACGGGGAGAGATGCAGGTATTCAAAGACAGCAAGAGTTATAATACAGGTGCAGTAACAAACGATGACAGTCACAGGGAAATATGCAAACAAACACATACAATTCCACTTGTATACACCTAATGTATTTATATTACAGCTGCCAGAATAAAATGTTTGGTGTCTGCAAACTACAGATATGTAAATCTTAACATTTCTGAGCTGATAAAACCTGTTCCTACTCCCTATAGTCATGTACAGACGCTTTCTTAGGACCCCTCAGCGTCACTTTTGGACTCCCTGGAAAGTCTAATGCCTCAAACTCTGACTCTGTACACTTAACAAAGGGTTAAACAGGGTCTAGGACACATTTGACCACATATATTTTGTAGTGTCAACACAGATGCATCCTAATGTGTCCCAGACAAGGATGTAACAGGAAAATATGTTATTAATGAAAGCCGTATGAGTGCCAACAGTCAAAAACGATGGTTTGCCAGTCACAAATTTTCCTGATAATGTTATTAATTGCAATAGGCCATACATGTGAATATGTTTATCCAACATCTTCTTAGCTAGTCCGAGAAACACAGCTTAAATCCAGCAACTGGAATTGTTGTTGTTGTTTTCATCCGACGTAATATATGTGCACAACAAAAGGCAATTTAACCTTCTTAAGTAGTAAATAAATCTGAACACAAGTGGTCAGCTGGACACCCTTGGAGACGCATGATACACACGTGTAAATGATGATGTGTCTCATATGTCTAAAGTCCAGACAGAGTCTCTGACACTCCAGAGTCACAGTGTTTAATGTGTGGTTTAATGTTGTAAATTCAACAAAAACAGCTTTCTTAGGTTTTGTACATTATCATGATTTGAATTAATATATATGTATATATATATATATATATATATATATATATATATATATATATATATATATATATATATATATATATATATATATATATATATATATATATATATATATATATATATATATATATGTGTGTAATATATATGTTTGTTGCAGCTAAAGTTTCACTTTGTTACATACCAGGGGACACAAACTGGTTAAAAATCCTTGGTAAAATACTCTTTTTACTATGTCACCTGACTTCTGGAGCATTTGCTCTGAGCGTCTAATATTGATTCAGATGATTTTACAGATGTCGGTTGAAAGCTTGTGCGTGTCATACAGAGGTTGTCAAAGGGTGTCAAAACTGTTTCATATTAACTTATCTGTGGTTTGCAGGAATTCAAAATGCTGACATTTATTTTCCAGCAACAAGGCTAATTTCTCTGTATTTTCAAGATGGAAATAGATACATACATAGACAGACAAACATATCCACACATTGAAGACATTTATGAATTTAATTGCACATATGTATCTCAAACTCTAATGTTAACTTCTTGTGTTAAACTCTTATGAATTTGTTTAATTTTGTTTAAAATGTATCTTTATCGATGCAGCCAGTACCACAATATTTATAATAATATATTGTCATCATCAAAATATACATTATGAAACGGTAAATTTCTGCAAATATCACATACAAAATGAGTGAAATTAGGTTTAAATGCAGTGCACTTTGTTCACATGTTCTCATTAAATCAAACAGAACTCTCCACACATGTGAAACGAATCATTTTTCTCCTGCATCTTTTTATTGATGCTCTGAAGTTCAAGCTACTAAAGTGAACCGCAGTCAGTTCCAGGGTTTTTAGTTAGTAGGCCCACTTCTCTGACTGGCTGGCACATCTTGCTTAATCTCTTGATATTGTCATTTAGGCTGTAGATCAATTTTCTTCAAAGCAATTTTCCACTGGAGGAGAATCTTAAAAAACCCAAAGTTTAACGATCCTTCTTGCTGCATGTCTAATAATATTCCAATTAGTTTAGCATTTTTTTTTGCACTGTTCACCTTAACGGCTAATATACACTGAAGGGCTAAATCTCCCTTGTGCATATGTACCAATTTGTAAATTTAATAGATTGGTGAGCAGTCCAGCCTGCATCTCAGTCAGGATATATAATGCAGCATTGGCAATATTGGAGTCAACAAATCTTAAATGACTCATTTAAGATTATAATTTATTTGGTGTCATCAATTTGGACAACAGAATTTTGTCAACTTAATATAGTCACACCATCTGTCAGTGAGATAATATCATAATCCCACTGAAAATGAAGAAATACCAAGTTGTGTCAAAGCCATAAACATTCTGCACACGTACTATACAACTTAATACAACTTAAACCAAATCCTCAATTTAATTTCTGAGGGTTTCCTTTCAATGACCTCTGTTTAACCAGGATGGCCTTATGAGATCTAAATCTCCTTTCTGAGATTCCTTGCCAAAATGCAAATAGGTCACATAACCAACATTAAGCCATTAAAGGAAATAGAGTAAACAAAGATGAGGAAAAGAAAAGGAGCCTAAAAATGTTCAAATAGGAGAGGAAGGAAAAACCAAACCCTTAAAAGACATTAGGCACATGATGATTCGCTCCTCATTAGTAGTTAATTACATGTACACAGTGACACAGAGGGCTCCCCCCCTCAGAGTGTGACGTAAAAACAGCCACTGACACTGGCCCGGGTCCTGGCATTAGCAGGGATAGATAATCAGACCACCCGCTGTTCAAATGGAGCCAAGCAGCCATCCATACTGCACTTTATGACTCTGAGTCATTATGTAATCATCATTCAGCGCTCTGCTAACCCCAGACAGCATTAAACCCTTGCATAATATACAGTAACATACAGTAGATAGACACATGCGCATGCACACACGTGACAACTTTAATCTCCCCGGTTTAATCTCTACATTCAGTACTGAGTATGTACAGCTGGATGCTCTGGTGAGCTACTTCAAAAGCCCCGACCGCCTGCAGATTTGGCACTTTGAGCCTTTGCATAATGTACAAGCAGATATTTAAGATGAAAATCCACCCTAACAGGACTGCACACATCGCTGTTGTCGGATTTAAACTTCATTTAACATCATTTTTTATGTATCTATTGCGCTGAAAGGTTGCTTTGTCTTCGTCGATGTAAGAAATGTTTCAGCATCTCCAGGCTTCTGCCAAATTAACACATTTTACTGCCATATTTTAAAATTCATGTTTTCAATCTGGAAATTAAGCATTTACCCTTTCAATCCTTTCAACTTAAGTAGATTTAAATGAATCTATTATGTGTCACCTGCCTGGACAGATGTTGTTCCTACAATTGCGTGCAGCTGGTGAACAAGAACAAATGTCTCCCGAAGCGAGAAGAGGCACAAGAGCTGAGCTTAAATCTGCAAAAAAAAAAACCCATGTGTAGACAAAACCAGGAGCTGCAAGCCGAACACTGACAAGTGATTTGCTGAGAATATAGATGTGTTTCCTGGTTCAGAAGATTTTGCACCGCTACCGTTAACAGAAAAAGAAAAAATAAAGACATTCAAGTGAAAAAGAGCAAAACATTCTGTTGTTGCTGTCAAATGAAAGCAGCACCTACCAAAAAAAAAGAAAACTTTTCAAGGTTTTTGGAATTTCATTTTCCAGGAGTCCAGGACATACAGTACACAACACCAGCTGGCAGACACTTTCATCCAGAGTGCCTGGCTGTCTTGTTTGCATCAGTGAGAGCTGAACCTATAACAGCGTTTCCCTGCTAAAACGGAAAATATTCGCAGGAAAAATGAAATAAAAAAACACCATAAAAACGTTCCTTGCTCTCACACAACAAGGAGTTTACAAAGCCAGGCTCCAATTCAGACAGCATCTCTTGGTGGCCTCGCAGATCAGAGCCTCAGTTCTTGGTTTTCTGGGTTTTTGGAGACAGATGTTCACTTGAATGAACCATCCAAGATGACAGAAATAGTACACGAGAATTCAGCTCCAGGACGGCTTTTCCTCTTAAATCTATCACTAAGACTGAGAGCTTCCCCAGGTTTCCCTGCTCTTAACTCTTACACTCTGCATTTAAGGTTTTGCTGCTTTAAAACCGTTTCAAGGTTTTGCAAATCCCCTTTTCCTACGCTTAAACATGCCTCACATGAACCAAAAAAAGAGACGATAACGACACTGACTCCCCGCTGTGGCTTGGCTTTGTCCCCGTTTCAGTTGTATCTGGGCGTGGTGCTGTCGGCCGTGGTCATCATCACCGGTTGTTTCTCCTACTTCCAAGAGGCCAAGAGCTCCCGAATCATGGACTCCTTTAAGAAAATGGTGCCACAGGTAAGTTGATGCATTTGGTGTTTAGGTGCAGTCTCACAGCTTTCAGAATCAATAAGCCGTCCCTCAAGTAGGGCTTACACACTCACTTGAGTGGAAACCTAATAAGCTTGCACAAAGGAAGAATAAATGTTTGAGCCAACTTTGGATTGTGAGTGTGTTTGCATAAAAACTCCCCTCGCGTTATCCACCTCTAGCACTTCGATTGCCTAATTCTTTAATCTATTTAGGCTCTTTTCACTCCATACTTGTCTCCTTTTCCACTACCTGTCTTTTCTCCCTCTCCTTTTCCTTTTCCTCTCTTTACCTCTCCCTTTCACATACCTCTACACCCTCTGGCTCCACTTTTTTTTTTTATCGCACTTCTTCTTCCTCTGACTAAATCCTCTCTCTGTTCCCAAACTCTCTCTCTCTCTTACCCTCTCTCTTCTTCTTCGACTCCCTCTTCCTTTTTCTTCATGCCAGCAAGCGTTGGTGATCCGGGAGGGGGAGAAGATGCAGATCAATGCTGAGCTTGTGGTGCAGGGAGATCTGGTGGAGATCAAAGGGGGAGACCGCATCCCAGCTGACCTTCGAGTGATCTCCGCCAGCGGGTGCAAGGTAGGGGAGGGGTGGCGTGTTCAGCCCCGGGGAGCCTGCAGGTCTCAGTGGGATTACAGTTGCTCAGCTGACTTTGGTCTTGCTGTGTTACTCTTTTTTTTCCTTCTTTCTTTTTTTTTCTTTCTAAACTCTACTTTTAATCGATTATTGTTTATCCTGTTCAGCATCTCAAGTCAGTGTGCAAGCATGCAAAAATTCACTAACTAGCACAGAAATAAAGTACAGCTGAGGGTGGTGGGAATGTCATCGGAATCACAATTCCAAGATTAATCCTCAGGGGACTTTGGATGTTGTTGCCAAATTTCATGGCAATCCACCGAACAGTTGCTGAGCTATTTCACTCCAAACCCAAAATGTCAGCCTCAAGGTGGCTTTTTTTTGTTGCCAACAAGCAGCATTTTAGTCTCATAGCCACATTTTTACATCTCAAAGCTGTTGTCTTGGTAGCATGTTACATAATATCTTATGACTGCATTTAAATCCCCCTGATAGTTCTGTGCAACATCAGTAGGATTTGCCTTCAGAATACCACATGTCAGAATCAGAATAAGGCTTTCACTTAGAAGGAACTTTCCTTGTTGTTTGGTGCATAAATTAAACATGTTGTATTAGTGTGATTATAAGGATAGTAGAACAACTATGCACAATATGACTTATTTAGAATGACAAAGCTGTATAGTTTTGTGCAGGATGTGCAAAGACATTGAAAAAGGCATGTGTACAGTGGTGCAAAAGTATTCAGATCCCTTACTTCAGTAAAAGTTCTAATGCTACACTGCAAAATCACTCCACTACAAGTAAAAGTCATTAATTCAAGGTTTACTTCAGTAAAAGTACAAAAGTATCAGCGTCAAAATGTACTTAAGGTATCGAAAGTTGAAATAATCATTATGCAGAATGGACCCACTCAGATTTTTAATATATTTTTTTATATGCCCGTAAAGTTGGAATAATTTTGTTTTCAGACACAATTCTCAGAGATATTCATTTTTTATTTTTTTTATTTTTTACAAAATATATAATGCAGAAAATAATACTTGGGATGATTTATGAATGAAAAAAAATGAAATAAAAAGAATGCAATTTATCTATTTATTTTTTATATAAATTAATTATTTAAATAGTCTTTATAGTGTTTTTCCCTCTTTTATTTAATTTATTATTTCTTATTATTTCTACATACACTGTTACCCATGAAGTTTGAATAATAAATAATTGTGGTTTTATTTTCATTGCAATATGTTCGGAAGAGATTGATTAATAAAGTTTTGAGAAGATATAAACTTTATCTGTCAAGAATAAATCACATAAAATAATTTCATGGAAAGGCATGCAAAATATTTTATTCCAACTTTATGGAGGACAGTGTACATTATTATTATAAGACTTTATTATTATTGATGCATTTATGTAAGCAGCGTTTCAATTTTGTAAAGATAGGGCTAATTTTTTACTTTTAATTTTTACTATTATGAAGTATAATATTAAAAAAACGTCACATTACTTTAAAATTATCATGTTTTTAATGTTAAATCTCGACCTGAAGTAACTGAAGCTGTCAGCTAAATAAAGTGGAATAATGTACAATATTTGCCTCAAAATGTAGTGAAGTAGAAGTACAGTATAAAGTTACATCAAATGGAAATACTCAAGCAAAGAACACAGTCGCCCATAAAGTGGGAATAATATTATTTTTTTAAATCTCTTTCCATGAAATGATTGTGACAATGTGATTTATTCTTGACGGATAAAGTGTACATCTTCTCAAAACTTTATTAATCAATCTCTTCCAAACATATTACAATAAAAATGAAACCACAATCGACAGAGGATTGTGTCTGAAAACTAAATTATTCTAACTAATGGACAACGGTGTACATGTAAGACTAAATATAAAATGATAAGAAAAACTCACTTTTCACAGTTTGACAGATTTTTCTTCTGATGAATGCTTTGCCAAGCCCAGGTAACACTTATTGTAGCCTGAGTTTTCCCACTGGATTTATCCGCAGTGTAACAAGACTGTAATCAATGTACACATTTCTGCACCTATAGAAAAACATGGGGGAAAATAAGTAAGACTAGAAAACAGCTTTGACATGACAGGAGTGTTGCACTTGTTGCTGATAAGTGCTGCTGCTTTCATTTCCACCCTGTCAGTCATAGCTCCTCACTGTCTCCTGTGTCTCTCCCTCTGTCTCTCTGGGTAACACCCTCCTCTCCTCCTCTCTCCCTCTCCCTCTGAAGGTGGACAACTCATCTCTGACGGGCGAATCCGAGCCTCAGACTCGCTCCCCAGAGTTCACGCATGACAATCCATTGGAGACCCGCAACATCTGTTTCTTTTCCACCAACTGTGTTGAGGGTCAGTAGGCCACATATGGCCAAGATTGTCTCTTATCGAGTCTTCTTTTAGCCATCAACGTAGATTTTTCCTTGTGTGGATTCAGCAGAACAGCCATCCCTCCATCCTACAGTGGTTATTGCGTTTTCAATGCATTTAGATTATTAATGAGTTTCTCCCGTTTGAGATCCAACCAATGGGAATTTTAGTCGGCATTTCAGTCGCTATCAATCATCAAACAGGGATGCAGGGAGCATTTCAATGGGATTTTTATATTAGAATCTGCAACTTCATCAATCTCTACATCTAAATTCTAATGTAGGTTGAATACAAAGTGAACGGTTTGTCTCTAAAGTACAGAAATATTAGTTTAAGTCTAATAATATTCTCTACTGCTTAATACTTTGTCATCCAATGTTGATTTTGACCTTGGACACAGTTAAGAAATGGAACCACAAGTTCAATAAAGTAGCTGTTTGTTAGCTTTTCATCATATGACATAATCACCATCAGTGGGTGGAGTTCGCCCAGTTGTCATAGAATTGTAAAAACAATTCTGAGCACTTTAACTTCTTGTCTGTGTTGACTCAAGAGCCATATCTGAGTGTATACACCAGCTTTTTTCTTCTTCCAAAAAAATCAATATCTGAATCATTAATGAAAACTTGTAAAAGCATGTATTGACTTAACTGTTTATTCTGCTGTGTTATAGTCTGTGACTCAATTTTTCTCCCTCTGTGTGTTTGGGTTGTGTTAAAGAACCAATTTACACATTTTACTAAAAAAAAAAAAATGTCTAAATTATCTCTATCGATGTTTAGCTATATGCAGATACTTTGGGTTTTATGTGTCCCTGAGATTTCTGCTAATACAATAGGTTCAATTAAAATCTCTTTTGTGCTGCATTATAAATGATATTTAAACAATAAGGAGCAACATTTTCTCTCCAGAAACAATGCCTCTCTCACTCAACCAACTTCTATTGAGAAAATTGTCCCCATAAAAACTGCTGATGTCTCTGAATCACATTATTATTATTTTACGTGATTCAGATTCTTTCCTCACTCGCTCAGTCAGTCGGGCATGTGCAAAACCATCAATCACTGGCCAACACCTGTAATTCCCCTCCATCCATCACTCCTCTTCATCCAGCCCTACGCCTCCCTATCAACCGTCCTGCTTGTTTACAAAGTGCAGCACTCAACTCCTGCAGTGTCTTACACACTGTTAACAGGCATTTGTCTCTCTGTAATTGCTCTGAAACCCATAAACATTTCACTAAAGCAGTCAGAGCGTTTGGGTTAGCCCGCTGAGAGCCGGACATCTCGTTAAAAAAATGAGACGATAGGCCCCTGGGGACAGGCCTCACCACCTCTCCAGACCTTATATTTATTAAGCCTTTTTTTGTGGTTTTGTGTCTCTTTGCAGTTCTTTTGTTATTTTCATCTTTTCTTCGTTTTTTTTTTGTTAGTTTGTTCATGTCTGTGTTACGACCCCCTACCAAAGGCTCCCAATAAAGGGATCTAACATAATTACCAGTTTCAGGATGGATGCAAAACAATGATACATTGCAAAGGATTCAAACAAAACAACCCAGAGGGAATCAAAACTAACAAATAAACAAAAGGTCTTGTGGGCTGGCAAAATCAATAAAAGAAAGGAGAACCCTTGGACCAACCCTCAATGGGCCGGCGGATCCGAGAGAACCCCTTCTGCCAACAAACCATACCCTATGTAAAATAACAAACAGAAATAAATACCCGAAAACTGAGCCACCAGTCCCACCAGAACAAAGGCGAAAACCAAACAAGAACAAAAGGCCTGATCTCCAGCAGCAGGCCGCTCTGCTGCTGCTGCTGCTGCTAAAAGCTCAAAGAGAGAGAGAGGAGTGGCCACCGCCCCCTCTTTGTAGCCTTCCCTAAATCAGCCTCACTGATTGCACCTGAGGAAAAACAGACAACACAATGAATGACAGATTCATGACAGGAAGAGCAAAGGGAGGGGGGGGGGGCACGTAACAGTCTGTGGTTGGATGTGTCATTTTGTGTCTCTTTGACATTGTTTTATGTCTCTTTGTCTTCGTTTTGTATCTCTTTGTAGTTCTTTCATTTCCAATTTAGTCTCTGTGTGGTTGTTTTGTCCCTTTTCATAGTCATATTAGTCTCTTTGTAGTTATTTTGCCCCTTTTGTAGCCATTTTGTGTGTCTTTGTTGTTGTTTTATGTCTCTTTGTGGTCATTTTGTGTCTTTATGTAGTTACTCTTTGTCTCCATGTTCATTTTTGTGTCTTTGTGGTTGTTGTGTCCTATTTCTTAGTTGTTTTGGTCTCTTTGTGATGATTGTGTGTACCTTTGTGGTTGTTTTGCTCTTCTTCATCGTTGTTTTGGTCTCTTTGTAGTTATTTTGCCCCTTTTTGTAGTCATCTTGTGTCTCTTTGGGTCTATTTGTTGTCATTTTTGGCTCTTTGCGGTTGCTTTGTCCTACTTTATAGTTGTTTTGGTCTTCTTGTGTTGTTTTTCATGCTCTTCATCATTGTTTTACTCTCTGTAGTCATTTTGTATCTCTTTGCAGTTGGTCTCTTTGTAGTTATTTTGCCCCTTTTGTAGTCATGTTAGTTGTTGCTTTCTGTATTTTTGAGGTCATTTCACTTTCACTTTATGGTTGTTTTGGTATTCTTGTGTCTCTTTGTAGTCATGTGAGTGACTGACTACTTTGACAAACTAGTGGTTTGTTAAAAAATGATGTATTGTGTAAGTGTTTGACTGATTCTCCTGTCCAGAGACACTAACAGTGCCCCCTCCCT
The DNA here is from genome assembly GCF_030273125.1 of Centropristis striata. Taxonomy (NCBI): domain Eukaryota; kingdom Metazoa; phylum Chordata; class Actinopteri; order Perciformes; family Serranidae; genus Centropristis; species Centropristis striata. The sequence goes on from NC_081527.1 coordinate 30,731,139, forward strand.
CTCAGGTACGGCCCATGGCATCGTGATCGGCACTGGTGACCGAACAGTGATGGGTCGCATCGCCACGCTGGCGTCAGAGCTCCAAGTCCGCCGTACGCCCATCAACATAGAGATCGAACATTTCATCCATATCATCACGGGGGTTGCCGTCTTCCTGGGCGTGTCCTTCTTCATCCTGTCACTCATCTTGGGCTACACCTGGCTGGAGGCGGTCATCTTCCTCATTGGCATTATCGTGGCCAACGTGCCTGAGGGGCTGCTGGCTACTGTCACTGTGAGTCATGTGTTTCAGTGTGTTTGATGTGAAGCCAATTTACACCTTAAATGATCTGTTTTTTAGTAGCAGATCAGTTTTTTTAATGGGATTAAATGTCCCTGCACGCTCTTTTTGTTATTGCTGCAAGAAGACAATGTGCACTTCAGTTTACAATAAACAAGGTCCCCTTGTAACAAGGACAGGACATAATATGCTTCTGGGAATAGTGAACAGAACCACAGGGAAAAGTCATAAATTACCTGCTGTACACAAACTAACACAGATGGGATTTTTTTTTGCAAGTGGTAATTTTGAATTTTCAGTATTTGTTTTTTTATTTGATTTTTACTTTGACAGTGAAATATTTCAAAACAGACTAAAATATGATGTAACTTATAACATTAGTTATTATTATAAGTTCATTTGTAATAATAAGGACCTTTTGACTGATGTTATCAGCCAACATTGGCCCACCGAAGGCATGTTGATACCTATTGATATTGGTATATATGCACAGATATGATTTTTTTTTCTTTACAAAATGCATAATGCAGAAAATAGTACTTGGGATGATTTACAAATGAAAAAAAATACAATTAATGCAAATCATTTTTATATAAATTGTTTATTTAAATAGTATATATAATAGTTGTGATGTGTTTGGAACAGATTGATTGATAAAGTTTTGAGAAAATATACACTTTATCTGTCAATTATAAAAAATATTTTATTCCAACTTTATGGGTGACCATTTAGAATCATTTGACAATGTAATATATTGAATGTATAATGTATAGTAATCTAAAATAATCTTTAAGGTTATTTGTTTTTTCAGAAGCCGCCTTCTCAATATTTTGCCTAGTTGCATTGGTGAAAAATTGTTGCATAATCCATTTAATTCCACCTTAAAAAATTCTCTATATTGGCCGTCATATTGGTTATTGGTAAGTTTTTCCCCTCTAAAATATTGAGGCTCTATTTATAATACTATTCCTAGAATTTTTTGGGGACATTTGGGGAAACAGTAACAAGCTGAAAATACAATATGTGATATTCCTGTTAAAGACACATAATAAAAATTGCCTATTTACACATCCAGCAGGGACAGAGCAACATTATCATTCCTTTGGAGTCCATTTTCTGGCCACCCGACAAAACATTCACTCTCCTTTTAGCTCTGTTTTTGTCTCACTAACTCCTGGGAAAATAAATTCTGGCTTCGGCTGCTAGATGTATGACTTTAATCACCAGCTTGTTTCTAACTTTGTCTGTCCACTGATTGGTGCTGGGCAGGTAGTGTACGGTGGGTTAATGGGCTGGTTTGCTGAAAATAGCTGCCCGGGGCTGCTGGAAATGGGGTTGATGAGACTGGAGTTTGTGGGCCTGAAAACCAAAGTAATGTGCTAAAAGAGGCTTAAAGGCTCTGTAGAAGTGAGTGGGGAACTGCAGAGCTGGGTTTTAATTATCCGTGGGTTTGTCATCTTGAGCAGCTGTTTTCTCATTACATGCAGTAATTTGATCCATTGTTAACATCAAAATATTGATTATTGCAGCACTGTGCATGCCAGTTCTGGAGCCCTCATACTGTGCCTTCTGGCTCACTGTCATGGTTTACTGGCACACCTAAATGGAACGGAGCTCTCATCAATGTTATTAGTTACACCTGTGCTTTTCCTAACACTAATTTACTCTCAGAGAATGTTAACTGTAGCTCTAATGATACCACAGAACACAGGAACGCAGGTGATTTATTACCGAATATCGGAGTTGCTCAAATGTTGCAGCGAATCTAACTTTTTTCTGCAACAATAAACAAAGTGTGAGCCGAGGTGGATGCCAGCTGGCATTTGAAATGCCATCAGTCGACATTTGAGTGGTCACAGAAAATAAATTAACTTCCAGTGACTGGTTTCTTTAGTTGCTTTTGCTTTAAACACACTGTGAGTTGTGTGTGGGAATATTTGTGCTGCATGTGTTGCTATGTGAGTAATGTGGTCAGCTTGAATTAATGTGCGTTGATGTGACTCTAACAACATATGGAATGTGTCTATTCATTGTATTTTTATATCCCTGTGCACCTGCTGTTAACCAGCCAACCAAATGCACACACACACACACACACACACACAAACACACGTACACACATACACACACGTACACACACTGACGTTGTAAGGCACCTGGACCACGCATGGTTTCACATGCACAAACACTTGAACGCACCGGTGCGTACACATGCTCTCCCTCCTCGTCGACTAACAATCATCCATCCTCTCCCCTCCTCTCCTCCTCCCTCCCTACTCTTACTCCCCCCTTCACCTCCCACCGTCCTCCCAGGTGTGTCTGACTCTCACTGCCAAGCGGATGGCCAAGAAGAACTGTCTTGTGAAGAACCTGGAGGCCGTAGAGACTCTCGGCTCCACCTCCACCATCTGCTCCGACAAGACGGGCACGCTGACCCAGAACCGCATGACTGTGGCCCACATGTGGTTCGACAACCAGATCCACGAGGCGGACACCACCGAGGACCAGACTGGTGAGACAGAGAGAAAAAGCGAGAGGGAGAGATGAAAGGAAAGGGAGGAGGAGAGAGAGCTTGGGGGAAAGATGGAGAGACTGAATAAATAAAGAAGGGAGATAGAGAGTGTGTGGGAATGCGGGGGGGGGGAGGGGAGTGTGACCACCTGCCGAAATTCATCTGTCCAATGTTCACGCCGCCAACCAACATTGCTGTTTGCACTACCGCTTGGTTTAATTGAGCAGCGGTATGCAGTGGGCGGCACAACCTTCAGCTACAAACATGTCTTTTACCAGAGTTCCTCGGTAAGACTGCTGCTGCGGAACCAATCAGATTCCTGTCTCCTACCAAACACAGCCAAATTTCAAAGAAGCTTTTAGCAGTAAACCAAAATGTTTGGAAGTGAAAAAAAATCAGGTATTCTATGCATACTAATGAGTATTGAGTCATCCAATGGATAGCCAGCAGTGCTGACAAACGTAGAGCTGAAACAGTGCAAGAAAAAGAAGAAAAACACACACACAGTGTATTCATTTTTCAAGAGTACAGACTATTCTTGCAGCTGTTGCAAGTTTTGGAGCCTTTTGCTACTCACTTTGGCAAGTTCAACAACCCCAGCCTCAGCTTGCCTCTGTGTACTTACTGTATGTTGCAGGATACTATCATATTCTGTTTTCAAAGTAACAGTGACAGTGACCACTCCCGAGAGTCTACCCTGAAATGAAAAGTAGACGCTGCAGAATGAAGGTCGTTTTCAGTTCGATTGGGTGGGAGGGATGAAATCTTGATAGAAATTTCCAAACAGCTTTTATTTTTTCGAGACATTCTGGTTAAAAATGAATGCGATCTTTCAGACTGGGGAATTGTAAAGTCACTTTTGTCAAGGAATAAGTGATTGTTCAACTCAACTGACCCCGATTCTGTTATTTAGCTACAATATCCAGTGCTACTCTGTGAGCCAAGAGTTAAGTCAGTAGCATAAATACTGCATGAGGCCTACTTTAAAAAAATACAATAAAAAAAAATGTCTAACACAGTTCCCTCTGCTATTCTCTCAGGTTTGGGTTTTGACAAGAGCTCTGCTACTTGGTCTGCTCTGTCTCGCGTGGCCGGCCTCTGCAACAGAGCTGATTTCAAAGCTGGACAGGAGAGCTTTCCCATCCTGATGGTATAACCCCCACCCCACACACACAACATCACTTTCCAACCCTTTGCATTGATGAGTCAGCCACATGAAAGATCTGTACTCTCTAAGCACTGGGTTATAGCAAGTTTGGTTTAATCTAAGGACATTATAAGCAGATCTTTTTTTTTTTGATTGGGATCAAATAATGCATGTACATTATTCATAAGACATGATTTTGCATACATAGTTTGCCGATAGGGTGAAGTTAACAATATCAGGACAGTGTCAGGTGAGCTGTCACTCAAAAATAATCAGTGTTGGTATTCAGTGTTAATTCATTTACTTAAGTAAAGTAGCTGCATTGCAATGTAAAAATATTACATTAGACAGGAAGTAAACATTTGCAGAATGTAAAATTAGACTTAATTGGACTTAAAAGGCTGTCAGAAAATCTATCGTAATGTATCTTATTTAAAATTGATTATATGGGTTTGTACTCTTCATCTTAAACTGAAATGTAACTAATAGTTTTCATATAAATTTAGTTATTTGTGCAATATTTCCCTCTGAAGCTTCAGCTTCCTTATTTTGAGACAGTAAACATATTTGTTATAGTATTTTTGAGTACCTTTTTTCCTAATTGTCATATTTTTTCATATTCTATATTATGTCCTTGACCGTTGCTGTACTTTTTATTTAATTTGTGAAACTTTTTTTTTTTTGTTATTATGCACCAAACATTGAAGCAAATTCCTTTTTAGTGCTTGGTTAAATAAAACATATGCTGATCCTAAAATATAGTGTATAGATATAAAATATTTATAGTTATAACATTTTTAGAATATTTATGAAAATACAGCATATCACTTGTATAAAAGTACTTAGGCAATGTTATTGGGTAGAAAGCAATAATAAAAAAAGGTGATTTGCAATGCATCATATTAAATAAATGCTCAGCAAAATGTACAATATGTACCTGAAGTATTAATGTAGCATTACATGGATATACTCAGCTAAAGTCTCAGTATTCCAAAATTGTACATCGGCACAACATTTCAGTAAATCTACTCTGAATTCTCCTCTGCGGCCAGCCAACCCTCACCCACATGGCACCCACAGGGAAAAAACAACCCATAAAAAATGATTCGTCAATACCACTTGACACAGGTGCACTACACACACACACACACACACACACACACACACTGGTTTACAGCTTAGCCTCTCTCTCACACACACAGAATAATCCAATGCACACCTGGAAATAACTCCCACCACACTGATACACAAGCACACACACTGCTGGGTAGGTAAGTCAATAATATCTCACTGTTCTACCAACCACTATGCTCCAACCTGTGCTACATTGACCTGAAGAAATTCTCCGTGTGGCTCTCAGCGGCGCGGATTACTGCTTTTTTGACTCTGGTGGGAGTAGACCCTGCAGCTGCAGCCGCTCTGCCCCTCGAGGTGCCCGGGTTTCCTCCCTGCATTAAGTAACAGCCATATCTCCTGACAGCACTCCAACAAAGCAGTCAAGTCCCAGACCCCACGACCATCACAAGAACAAGTCCACATCCACACCCGGAAAAACAGAGAAATGGAATTTCCTTGATCTATTTATTCATTCATGAAAAGGCACAAACAAGGACAAGTCTTGCGGAGCCCGTGTCCTTGTTTTGCGGCTGTTCATGAATGAATAAACAGGAACAAAGAGAAATCTCTTGTCTTGTGCCGGCCCCCGTTGGTACATTGGCCGTCAGGTCAATCAACTCAGCATGGATTTTAATAAATTGGCTCCAAGAGCGGGATGAATTGCAGTGATCATCGTGGAATTCTTTATCAAGAGTGATTTTACAGGTTATCAAAAAACACATTTTCCCTAAATGATCCAAGCAGCAAGAAAGCAACTTGGTCACACATGCCGAAGCCGATAAACTTGTAAAATCCACAAAAACAAATACAGAGCAATGTGCATCAAAACAGGGGATAATTCAATTCAGAGCTTGTAAAATAGGCCCTCCAAACTGTCTGTTTGTGTGTGTGTAGGTTAGTGTGTGGACGTCTACATCTGCTAGTCTCTACTAAATTCTTTTTGGAATATTAAAATGTGTCAATGAATTGTGTGATCAAATTTAACCTCTGCTCTTGGAAAAAAAAAGCACCCAGTGTCAATGAGAGACATCTGCATTTCAAAAAGTAGACCACACAGAACAAACTGAGAAGTTTTAATTCCTTCAAGGCTTAATTTACTCCTTAGTTACAACCTCAGCAACCACTCCGCTATTGATTATTGCCATTAGGCAATGGTAATATGTTCCTCCAATAATATTTATTTCCAACATGGCTCTCCAGCTCTTCATATCAAGGGCTTTTTACATCCATATCCTTAAAAATGCCCTGAAGAAACCTTGCAAATGGCACACATGGCAAACTAATCAGCTGTATTTTTCCCCAAGAAAATGAGCTGCTTTAATCGAATTATTCTTCATCCCCTGAACTAAAAAAGGAAAACTAGTTTTTGCAGTTTCATTATTTCTACATTAAATCGTTACATAAGTTTAACAAACAATGCAGATGATACTCAGCTACCTGCATCTTTAATGAGAGCCATAATGGAAGAAAAGAAAGTCCTCTCAGGTATCACTTTAATCAGTTAAAGTTCCACTGCAGTGTGATAAACACGGGCAGTGAGACAGGCAACACTCATCTCTTAATATGCATATGTGAGTGACTGAGCTAATGTGTGTGTGTGTGTGTTTCCCCAGAGGGAGACAGCGGGGGACGCATCGGAGTCTGCTCTGTTTAAATGCATCGAGCTGTGCTGTGGGAGTGTTCGTGAAATGAGAGCTGGAAACCCCAAAGTGGCAGAGATCCCCTTCAACTCCACCAACAAATACCAGGTACTGCCTGGGACTGACGTTGCATCATGGCTTTTTGTGCAGGAAGTGCTGCTGATGCAAGTCTTCAGTGAAATCCTAACACCCGTTTACAGACGTCTCTCAACTTCACTTCACATTTTATCCACTCTTTTCCAATTACAAATCCTTTTTTTTTAAGTACGTAGTAGTAAACATTAAGACTTAAATTTATTTTGGATCTTATTTTTTAAATATATTATTATTATTATTATTATTTTTAATTAATTTTTTCATTTGTTTATTTTTGGGATTATTCTGTAGAGATGTGAATCAGCAGAGGCTCCACGATACAATTTTATCCCGATACTTGAGTAATGATACGATATTATTACAATTTTAAGAATTATGCGATATGGTGAGTATTGCGATACAATATATTGCAGTTTAACTGCATTTTCTGTCCACAAAATTAAATTCAATCAATAATTGTTTTGTCAAATAAGAGAAGTCCACTCATCTCACTTTAGTCTTTTTATTTCTCCACAATGAGAGTCAAACCCACAGACTGACCAACAAAGTATTCAGTCAAACTGAACTGAACTGATATCAAATATGTATGGACGACAACAACTGCAGCATTTTATCAAACTTTCCTCAACTTTAAGCTTCACTGCTGTGTATAGCTTCGACACGGCTGTGTCCTTAATGTTGCGACAGTCACATAGCTGGGTTCCAGTGTCTTTAGCATGTAGCTATAACCCTCATTTTCCACAACGTTGTATGGCTTCAAGCCTTTGCAAATGAAGAAAGTAATGGACTGTGTTATTTTCTTTGCACATTCTGAATTTGGAGGCAGCCATGTATGTAGAGAGGAGACTTGTGGGATCCCAGATAGCCCATTTTCATTGAGATAGCATGACATCAGAGGTCACATGAGCGCTTTAAACATCACCATGAAGCATCAAAAAATAGCCAAACTTTGCAGTGTTATTTCAACAACTTCCTCACGTGATATCCTAAAGCACAGTGCCTATAGATTCCTTAGATCATCTAGTTTCATATGATACTGTATCTCCAGTATATTCCTAAAAGTGAGCCCGCTACAGCCTCCGGAAAAAAACTAAAATGGCGAAAATACTGATAGTCGGAACGCTAAATATCAATACTTGGTGGCCATGAACCAATATAATATTACGCAAAATATTGCGATACTATGCTGTATCGATTTTTTTCCCCAACCTCTTTTATTCTGTAGTTCTCTTTAAATGAGCAATATCATGATTTTTCAAATACCAATTTCTAGACTTGGAAAACATTTTTTTTTACATGTTTTGAGTGAATCATGCATATTCATTTTTAACCTTTCTCCACCCTGAGAAAGGCAGGTTGAACATGCATGCTCTTTCACACTGACACCCTGCTTTACATTCATACTGCTGCACACATTTCTTCTTGGAAGCTGCCCAACGTGCCACAAGCACAACACGTTTAGCCACAGAAAAGCTGTTGCAGTGTTGTGATGTGTGTTATTTATGATAGAAAGATCCATGTGGATTAAGAAGGGGTTGGTTCTGGCTGATCAGAAGTTGCTCTGTTGCTCCATTTCAATGGAGAGGAATTCCTTTTATTTGAGTCGGTCACAGCCAGAAGAGTTTGGGGTTGGTCGGTATTAGATGAGAAAACCTTGAGTTTGATGCACTGGGTTTTAATACTTTAAAGGAAGATGAATTCCATCATAGAAAATATCAGAATTTCTTATGAAAGTAAACAAGCATGTTTTGCCTCTTGCTTTCACATCAAAGTTGATTAAGAAATCCATGTTGGACTGTTAGAAATGTGTTAAAAAGTCATTATTATCAACAAAAGCAGCGACAAAAGCATTATTTCCCTGGGTGGTACTGCAACAGGCACAACAGGTCTTAAAGGGACAGTTCACTCTCAAATCCAAAATAAATATTTTCCTGTTACAACCTCAATTCCAAAAAATTGGGATGTTGTCTGAATAAAACAGAATGCCATGATTTGCTCCTTTGTGGCATATTTGTAAACTATACAAAGACAGAATAGTTCAAACTGATAACATTCTGTTTTTGTACATAACAGTCAAAGGTTTGGACACAATTTCTCATTCGATGGTTTTTCTTTTTTTTATTATTATTATTATTTTCAACATTGTAGATTTATATTAAAGACATCAAACTACGAAAGAACACATATGGAAGTATGTAGTGAAGTAGTAAGTGTTAAACAAACCACAATACGTTTTATCATTTAGATTCTTCACAGTAGCCACCTCTTGATTTAATGACAGCTTTGCACACTCTGTTATTCTCTCAGCAGCTTAATGAGCTGCTCACTTAACTTTTCAGTTAACAGTTGCACCTTGTCAAGAGTTAATTTGTGGATTTTTTTTTTTGCCTTCTTAATGTGTTTGAGACCATCAAAACAAAAAGGTTAAAGCCTTCTTTGAATAATCTAAAATATAAAACATGAGGATTGAATTGAATCTTGAGTCCTGGATCACCTTGTCTCTTGTTCGTTGCAAAAATTACGTTTGCTGTTGATTGTTTTACAGTCAATACGTTGCTCATCAGAAATGAGACTCTGGTAAAATTCTTTAAAAGAAAAACTTGAAGATACAAAAAAAAGATATAAAAGACAAACCAAAAGGAGGGCCGAAGCCCTTAAAATGAAGAAGGATCAGTGAGGAGAAGAGAGACCAGAAGAGGAGCTCTGCATCTTGCTTATGTGTTGCAATGTGTTTTAATGTTATTCCAAACATTAAAATCATTGTATTATAGATTACCAAGAGATGTGTTTTATACTACCAAGCAATAGCGGAAAAGTTACAAGATCTGTAATTTTATATACTCAGAGGATTGTAATTTACCACTTTACAAATTTCACGAATCAAGAACAATTACTATGAACCAAAACTAGTTGAAGCATTACAAAGTCAACTTCGGGTTAATTTAAATAGAAACATGAATGAATTTCTCATTAATAATTTCTTCTAAACCCTGAGAATCAAAGATGTCCTCTCTGACATAAGACAGCCTTTTAGAGGGCTGAAGTCACACCACATCCAGAGTTCAAACATCCCCAGCGCTGACATGGTCGTCACAGAGTGGACACATAACTTGTATATTCAATAGTTCATTGTCCCAAAAGGAGGACACCTGAGTAAGGAACTGTAAAATAGCGGATCAGGCTAATGGGGAATAGAAGTCATTAAGATGAGTCATATGCAAGTTACATCCTAAAGCCATCTGTAGTTGCTTTGTGTATGAAGCATAGACTGTATATAAATAATGGAGGTAGTCACCGTGACGTCACCCATTGGTTTGTGGCCCGTTGGAGGCATCGAGTTCAGCCTTACACTCGTAGCCATCTTGTTTCCGATACGGGGAGCAGACCATATATGGACACCTACACCTCAACCTGACTGAGAGAAGCAGCTGCTGATTCATGTTAGCATTAACTGGGATGTTAGTTTTGGCTAGCAAAAAACAAAAACAAAATGTATGTTACTTACCTAAGAAAACTGAGCAGCGACTCCTTGGTGTTTCTGTTAGTCCAACCGAACGCTGAACAAGACATTTTTACTCAACAGTATGTTCAAATAAACTGTCATTAAGTGAAAATACAGTGAAAGGTTCAAAGTTATGAGACCAAACCGGTAAACATCCTTTTTTATATCTATATCACGTTATATAAAACTTTATTGACATGTTGCCGTGGATACACATTGCTCTGCTTCTCTCCTGATGACAGCTTTGCAGCCAAACTTAGCGCCCCCTGCTGGAATTTTCGGTAGAATGCAGCTTAAGGCACTTCCTGGTTTGCCTCCATGCTCAGACATGGAGATTGCGTCCAAGTTTGAAGAGTGTCTTTTTTTTTTTGATCAAATTTTTAAAGTTTGAAGAGTGTCAAAGATAAGGCATCATTGTTCAGGCCGGAAGTGGCCTCAAGCACAACGAATCGTCCTGAGGCCTTCCTTAGGTCAGGAAGTGAACAAGCAGCACGTAAAATTTCACATGTTGAATGGGAAGGGAAGAGTAAAGTTTGATATCGCTGGCATCGGGCCTTACAGATGTCTGCTGTCTCTTGAATATAATGGAAGTAGAATGCATTCGAAAGCATTTAATAACTCAACAACAAAGTCTCTTTGCAGAAACCCTGACCCGGTTACTGGAGATGATCCACAGACATTGTTGTGAGCAGTTTCATGTCGGAACTATTTTCTCTCAAGTGACATGAAAATGTCCATTCCAAGGTCTGTGGGTTATCATGAGTAACCAGGTCATGATTTCTGCAGAGAGACATTGCTGTTGAGTTTTTTAAGATATATTTTTGGGTGCTGTGAGAACCACAAGCAAGGTGCCATCTTGTTCAGTTATACTCAAGCGAAGGCAGATATCTCCGTAGCCGTTATCTCCTACACTCTGCAACTCACACCGAAACAATCTGGTCTCATAAATAACGCTACAGGTAAGAGAAAAAATAAGATTTTTGCTTTTGGTGTGAACTGTCCCTTTAAGTTAGACTGCATGCTTTCTTACATCCTGTACCCACCAAATGAAAAGTTAATAAGAACGATGAAAAAGTCATCACACAAAGCTTTAACACCTTGCTCAAGGGCGCTGCAGCAATTAAGAGTGTTTCTGCTTTCCACACCCAGTCTTTCCCATCCTGTCAGGAGATTTGAACCAACATATGAATAACACAACAGTGATGTTGAAGCAAACAAAGGACTTCCTGCATGCATTTTGTGCACCTGTTCCCTGACTTAAAATAGGAACGTCTGTGTTGGGGAAGGAGGAAAAAAAAGCAATTTTGCTCTGGTTTTCTGAGATTAGATATGCTGTGACTCAGATACAAATTACCTGGGGGAGTGTGTGTATGTGTATGTGTGTGTGTGTGCGTGCGCGTGCGTGCATGTGTGGGGGAAGGGGCGAGGCATAACACCACAGGAATACATGCGAGTATGAATGCTCCTTCAGAAAAGGGAAGTCTGACAATGTGCACACAGTCATCTTCGATAAGATTTTTATTTCTTGGAAAAATATGACAAGAATTATGATTGCTGGTGCGACCGTGAAATTTATTGTTGACCGTTACTAAGAAGCACGTCTGTCCTGAGTCTCTTTCTAACTGAAACAGAAACATTGTATTATTTCTTGCTTTTTTTTTACAAGAAACAACCAGAAATAAACTACATGTTGCATCTTGTTTCAAAATAAATCCTGTCATGTTATGTGCTCACCAGTCCTCCAATATTCTCCTCCCCCCTTTCTTTAAGCTCTCTATCCATGAAGTGGAGGACAATCCCTCCGGTCATATTCTGGTCATGAAGGGAGCGCCAGAGAGAATCTTGGACAGGTTGGTTAATCAATAATGGATCGATTATATGTCTCACAAGTGAGGTAGCACAAAATGTGCACTTCTTTTCCATTTAATTTAATTTCATCCTTCTTTTCCAGGAATCTAGTGGGGAAAAAAACTCACTCTCTTTAAAGGCTGGTGATGATTTATATGTTGTTTCTTTAATAATTGATTACAAATCCCAAGGAAAAAAGTCAAGTTATTGTAATTTGATGCTAGGAACAAATATTATCTGTTTATCCAACACCTGATATAACTTATTCCTGCAATTTATGACCATAAAGAGCTGTTCCTCCGTTACCATGAACATAGACATTTTAATGCATTTTTTGAGTCAATCCCACATGCATCACTCTGCTGCCAAAACTACTCACTGGAGAACCAAAGACGTATTAATCCACAGCTGAAAATAGTCCCCAACACATTAACTATTTACGCCTGCACAGCTGTTTTAGAAAATGACTTACCCTTTAAAAAAAACAAAAACAAAAAACAATTGATTTATATATTTGTGACTTTTTTCAGTAGGAACTAATGTATGTAGTACAACTGGGTAAATCAGAAACTCTTTGATAGTTTTGGTCCTTTCAGTAAATTGGTTAAAAATGAGAAAAATATAGAATAATAGCTTTTCTTTGAAGGGGATGCGGTTGAGGTGCTGAATATATATCTGTATCATACTTCATTTTGGTGATATTGTCACACTGTATAATGTAAAAACAAAAGCTGCTCTACATTGGCCATTATCGCTGACAGATTTTTTCTGTAGCAAATTGGTCGGTCAACTTGCAGCTCCCTCATTGGCCGCTGCTCTTTCAAAATGAAGAGGCATGATAGTTTTTCCCATCAACTGTATCTTTGCCTCTATAATCCACTTCCTTTATACATGTGGTGTTTTTGCTGTGCAACATATTAATTACTCTGCATGCAAAGCTTGACCAAGAAAGCCAAAAATATAGCAAATTTTGCTGCAACAGCTTTTTTTCTCCACACATCTTTATATTTCTGTACATGTGTTTTTAATGTGGTGCTTCAATCCTATATGTGTATGGTGCTGCCACAGTTTAAGTCATGTTATAATAAGAAGTGAATAAGTAATAATTTAGGTGAATTGGGGCTGCGTGGTTCAGGGAGAGATAGTATTATGATATTATTATATTATTTTATATACGATAAAACCAAGTAGTATTGCCATGATAAAGGCAGAATAAAACATGATCTGACTGTATAAATAAATACACAGGTTTTGTTACAGATCTAGTAAAAAGAAAACCAACTGAATTTCGGTTTGGATGCCTCTCAAGTCTCTGAGCTCTCTCTATTGAATACCTGTCCAAGGTTCACTCTTCTTTTACCTTGGTTTTTATAAATCTCCCTCCTCGCCTTTTTTTAGAGTTCAGAGTTTTCACAGTTGTTAAAAAGCACAATCCTTTAGTGCTTTTTTTTTATTGGTTGATGTTCTTTCTTTCTGCCATAAATTGAGCCTTAATTTTCCCAGTGGATCAGACAGAACTGTACAGTGAAACGGAGGCTCAAAGGGAACCAATCTATACACATTGGTGCTGTCATTATTCTATAGCAATTACATTGTGCAACGAACGTTTACTTCATAATGACGATTTAAACTAATGAACTTGTCTATTGCCATTTTAAATTAAAACAGTCCTCAATTACTTCTCTCAAACATAGCTTAACCATGTCATATTATATGCTATTTGAGTACACTTCATGAGCAAATATTACTGGGATTAAACAGGGAATTGCAGACGAACCCTTAATATTCACACATTTACATTGCAGAGATCACTGATGCAGAACAATTTAGTACACTGAACATACAACATATAACATACATTAACACAATCGCTTTGCAGATAGAGAGGATATTTCCTTTTTTTAAAAACATGTGCATTTATTGCAGTTTTTATAATTACAGTAATACAACAAAATGACAAAGTAAGGTAAAGTACAGAATATTCACAGTGAGACATCATCTTAGTATACTTTTATACTAAAATTTCAAAGTCCCAAAATAATTACTCAGACAATTCTACCCATATGATCATTGACAGTTCAAAATTAAGAAAGAAAGCAACATCAAATGAAAGTGCACAAATTTTGTTATCAACAGAAAGCAAACTATAATTTACTCCCCCTCTAGGAATGCCATAAAACATCCCCATATTTTATCAAACGGTTGAACATTTGCCCTTAATCATGAATGTAAGTTTTTCAAGGGCAAGAAAGTGTGACAGTCCTGCATCCAGGCTTGTAGACTTGCTCTAGTAACAGATTTCCAGTTTCTGCCCATGTTTTGCTTGTAATAAACAACATACAGTCATTTTCTTATCAGTCTTCCTTAGATGACAATCCACAGGAAAAATTCCAAGAATACAGAGTTTGAGGCATATGAGAATCTCTACGTCTCTGACCTGGAAAATGACCTCCCATACCTCTATCCAGAAGGCATGGATAATTGGACACTTGCAAAGGCAATGAAATAGTGTGCCCTTCATTCCACATTTACTACATTCATCCGAGGTGTTGGGGTTGAATTTATTTAACATGATTGGAGATGATATTTCTAGCAGTAAAAGTATTATTAATAACTGTTTTACAGGTGCAGCAGCATTATGATCCACGGCCAGGAGCAGCCACTTGATGAAAACTGGAGAGAGGCTTTCCAGAATGCCTACATGGAGCTGGGAGGACTGGGAGAGAGAGTGCTCGGTACGTTTAGTGTCAGCCTGGGAATTGGTAGTGGGGAGAAGCAGCTGGACACAGCACTCACCTTTTATAATCCTTAGTGAAGAGGGTAGTTTAGCCACATGTTCCCATAAAAGTGTAGAATGCTTTTATTGCAGCAGTGCATTCAAAGAAGAAGGTTCTGGCCCTGCAGTCTTAAACAGAATTTGAGCAGACTGACATGGAATCAAAGCTGAAATGACCACTGTTACAGGAAATGTTAGAGCCGTGGGGGTTTCTTCTTTTTAGTATATAATGTTGCATGGATTATGAGCTGCTAATGGAATGGTAATTCAATTCAGGTCAGACTCGTCACTAAATTCTAATATAATTTGTACATTAAATAGCGTTTTCCCTCACAAAATGCCATAGACACATCTAAAATAAAACAAAAAAAAAAAACAATTACCTGAAGTTCAACTTTTAATCTCTCTAAAGTGTTCTGCATCCAGACTCTGTAAATGTCATCATTTTGACAACCAAGGAAAAAAGTTACCTGGCATCTTTTTAAAAGTGCCATAGGTAATAATTATGTGCTATCATCATTTTGTTAGAGTGGGTGTCACTTTTTCAAACAGTGAGATGTGGAATAATTCCATTTTTGGAGCGAAACTCCTGAAATCATGTAAATTATTGAATCTCAGTTATGCCTTGGGTGATGATGATGATGGGTCGGGTGTTTCGTGAGAAAGGTTTCTCCACTCTCAGGCTGAGCGTTTTATTGTGCTTTGCTCGATGGGGATTCAAGAGATGCATATTTCAAGGGGCTGTGGGTCATGAATTAATAAAAGTGGCTGATTCAATTTGTATTTTAGACCTGCAACCTCGAAATCTACATCTAAAATTAAAAATGATTTGTATGCATACTGTAAGGCAAAGGACAATGCATTTCTCAGAGTCTCTTTCATATTTACATATCTTTGGTCTTTTACTGTAAATAGTGACAGAAAAATACACCAGAGCGTCTTTATTGTTTAGTGGATTTTTACTTCCTTAGGGTCATGAACAGTTAGTCTGCTTTTTTAAAGTGCTGGATATATTGTCAGTTGATGTCAGAACAACAAAACAACTGCTGTTTTTCCGTGAGCTGCACTATACTTTGAAATGCTAGTCAGTTATGAGTGATCACCTCACTGATCCCTCTCCTCTTGCAGGCTTCTGCCACTTGAATCTGTCTTCATCCCAGTTCCCTCGAGGATTCACCTTCGACTGCGACGACATGAACTTCCCCACCGAGCAGCTCTGCTTCCTGGGTCTCATCTCCATGATTGATCCACCGCGTGCCGCTGTGCCTGACGCAGTGGGTAAATGCCGCTCTGCTGGTATCAAGGTAATTGGTTCCACAGACTCAACCTTCATTGTGGTTCCTGAAAAGCATTTTCTTGGAGCTTCATTTATCGGCCCTTTTTAGCGAATGGATTTGCATGTCAAATGTCTTTCCAAATCACAAAATGTATTCCAAATCACGACCAATCACTCCATGGGGCCTCGATAGATGATGATCAATGGATAAGTGACGTTTTATTGCTCGGAGGAAGCTGCTGATAGAATATTCAGTGTAAACAGTCTTAAAAAGGAGGCCAGTCGGAGCAGCAGAAGCATCGTGAGCAGTTTAATTTTGATGATGCTGTTTTTGTGGAAGAAATTAGTGAAACGTGCAGTTCCTGTTTGGAACGGACGATTGTTTGGCATCTGGTGTTGCTGCCTGCAGCTTTCTCGAGAACCGCTCATCCAAAAAACTGGACACTGCGCTTTCTTTGGTCCTGAGAAATACACCTGCCGTGCCATAGTTGCATCTCAAAAGCATCTGAAATTTACTTTGTTGATGCTTAATATGTTTGAGTTTGCTACAGTGCAACATTTCCCTCTGTCTTTATCCTTTCTTGAATTAACTGTAGCAAGTGACAGAGAGCGAGCTAAACCTGCTATTCCAAGGTGTCACACTTAATAGGAGTCCCCTCTCAATACACTACATACAGGTGCATCTCAATAAATTAGAATATCATAGAAAAGTTTACTTATGTCAGTAATTCAATTCAAAAAGTGGAAATATCACATTATATAGATCCATTACACCCAGAATGAAACATTTCATGTCTTAATTTATTTAATTTCTTCTAATTATAATGATTATGGCTTACATTTAATGAAGACCTAAACTTCAGTGTCTCAAAAAAATTGAATATTACAAAAGACCAATTCTAAAAAGTATGTTTAATATGGAAATGTTGGCCTTTGAAAAGTATGTCCATCTATATGACTCAATGCTTGGTTGGGGCTGTTTGACTTGAACTACTAGAAAATTTACTTTTCCATCATATTCTAATTTATTGAGATGCACCTGTAGTGTGTACATAATGCACTACTAATAAATATGCCCAATAGATATTAAAAAAATCTTTTTGAATTTACAAAAAAGGAACAGATGACGAAGGAACTCTGTATCTTTCAGTTTCAGTTTAAGGTTCCTTTTCTTACATTTACTACATACTACAGCAAATACAAACAGAGCAGCTGTTTTGTCAGAAAGGAAATAAGCCGGGCAGCAGGAACGGTAAACAGCTTCAACAGAGATAAAAATGAATAATGAGTAGAATGAGTCGTTCTAATTATGGGCAAAGTGCTACAAATATGAGAACAGGGATTTTTCACATTTAATTTCAGGTACAGAAGTTATCATGCTTCCTTTGATAATATGTTTTTGAAAGAGACACACTGTAATTGGCTTAAAGAACAAACTAGAGGCAGAAGTGAGTGTAGATGTAACTGTTGCTTAAGGGAAGAAAGTGGTTGATGAGTTTATGTTTTAAAAAAAAGGCGACAAGACTGATCACATGTCTGATAAATGTTAAGATCACAAAGTTTTCGGAGTTTTAGATGCAATATGTCAGCTTTGTTTTTATTGAGGACTCGAAATTATGCAATGTCTTTTTTTGACCTGACAAAAATCTGACCAGGATTTAACATTAGTTGTTTTTCCATCAAGAGATTTATCTGCATATTTTAAGATTTGTTTGAGAAAAGCTTGATGGAAACACCCAAATTTGATGAAATTTTTGAAAATGTGCAGAAAAGTTTCTACACTTGCTTGTTTTTTTCAAAAATAGTTAATGCGTTAAACAGAAGATGGAAATGCTTTTTCTCATTAGGTTCTGACGTAACAGACATTTAACTCACATGACTGATCAGCTGTTTTGCTCTGACATGAAAGAACAATTTTAAATTACCCAGTTGAATCTAATACCTGAAGACTTCTCTCCATTTCTCTCGTAGTTGGCCAAAGTTGTCCGATTAACAACCTCTTTTTTGTTGTTGTTTGCTCTTTACTTCTTCTACTGTTTACTGACGGATTAGCCTACAGCAGTACATGACACTGCCACCTTCTGACCAAAGTACGTTTATGCAGCTTGGTTTATTGGATCTAAAGCAGTTGATGGAAATTCACATTCTTTAATGCAGAATTTCAAAATTTTGCTTCAAAATTCACTTTGACTTTAATGGAAACACAGCTATTGTCTGTTTTTTCATGGATTTGTAGTTAGAATTGTTGGCAGACTTTAAAATGGGCAACATAGATATGGGATTTTTTGTTGATACAAATAATTAAACCCTATTACACATGATTTAAAGTGGTTGATATGATTGTAAGAGTTATTCTATGCAGATGATACACATTACTACCTATGAAGTTATTTGTCAACCATATAATGTGTAAAATATAGCCTTGAGGTCTGAAAAATCTAGCCAATGATGCAGTGCCTTCAATCTGCATTCTTTCTGATAGCCTGGTTTATTACCTCAGTAAACATTTTCTTTAAAAAAAAAAGAAAGAAGATATTTTGGGGCATTTTTGGTGCTTTGAACCCCACTTACGAGGACTGGGCCTCTGTGGTGTGCGCTCTACCAGGTGTGCCACTTGGAACGCCCCAGTAAACATAACATTTTCTTAATGAGTTTGTGATCTTGTTCACTATTTTTAAGTCTTTTTCAAATACAGCATGATGTTAAATAGCAGCGAGCTTGTTTTAGTTTACCACAAATTACGGAAGCTAACTTTGCACAGCGTAGCCAGGAGCCAGGTCCAGTCAGGGTTCTGGTTTAGGGTTCTCGGGTTCTTGGTCAGTTCTGCTATCTTGACCAAATACGATCACTTCTGGCTAAAAAACAAGATGGCAAAAGTCAAAATGCCAAACTCAAGGCTTCATACTCAACAAAACACTGGGTGATGCTATCTTCTTGTATACAGTTCATGGTGTCTAAAAGCTTCAAATAACTGCTCAATACTGTCAGATATTGAGTGCTGTTGGTGTACTGTCTGATTGAGCTGGAAGAGGACAATTTTGTGCATACACATACACTCACACACCCGTTCAAATTTGGTGTACTTCCTCGTAGCTGAGCCCTGGAGAAAACTTGAGCACATGGCTCTGTTGCTTTAATTACTTTTTATTGGATGTAGTACTAGCGATTCAGCCAAATGCCCACCCTCAGTCCACGGCATCAGTCCAAAGGCTTTAGTGCAATATATAGTGCTCTGTCTTTATTGCACCTTCATTCAGCTTGTGTGTGTGTCCTGCAGTAGATTATCATGGTGCTGGGGATTTCAATGTACTCAATATGACTCATAATTACTTCACTTTTCATAGGAAGTTCAAATGAGATATAATAGAGGTTCAAATACCCTTTTATTTGCAGTTTATGGAGAAGGAATACAGCCACACCAAAGGCACATAGTCCTCATATGAATGTGTATTTATAAAAATAATGTATATATTCCACTATCCAACTGCAAAAACAGGTTTTTCTTCACTTTTAGTTTAGGTTTATTACATTTTTGGTCACAGAAAGATGTATCTCAGACAGAGAGCTAAGCATGAAACCCATTTTATATATGTGCTATTCTCACTTTGTATATGTGATAAATGAGAAGAGAGGTTTTTCGTCAAGTCTACTTCTGTCCGTTTTATTTTTCATTTGGATGATAACAAAATATTTGGGCAATGCTTGTGAGAAAAGCTCCTTAAGGGCAAGAAGCAGCTTGCAATGTCACACTGAAGGCACTTAACACTGAAACGAGTTGTGGAAGGAAAATTAAAATATGCTGCCTGAAACCAGTAATATGACATTGTTAACAGTGCTGCAGGTGTACTGGAGGCTGATGAATGATAATGAGAAGGTATTTTGGGAAATTCTACTGCCAGCATATACAGAGCACAATCACTGTGGACATACTGTATGCTGCTCTTTTTATTTTGGCCCCTAAACCGTAATTTTGATTGGTTTTGTCGTACTCTGTGACAAGGGAACGCACCAAGCATATTTTTCTTGGCATATACTGCCAGATTTGAACTCTTACCCCCTAATAGCTCCATTCTTTGCCAGTGTAACTACACAACACATTTGGATGATTTATAGACACTAAAGGCCACTGTAGCTCACACATGCTATGACACATGACATACAGGCGAGATACAGAGGGGTTTAACGTGATAATGCTCTGTGATTTACGGGACCTTCCATCTGCGGTCAGGTGATCATGGTAACAGGGGACCACCCAATCACAGCCAAGGCCATCGCTAAAGGTGTGGGCATCATCTCCGAGGGCAATGAGACGGTTGAGGACATCGCTGAGAGACTGAACATCCCTCTGAGCCAAGTTAACCCCAGGTGTGTGTGTGCGGGCGTGTGTGTGTGTGTGTGTATGTGTCAGAAGAGGTTCAGGCTGTGTGCTCAAGCGTCTAAAAGAAACTTTTTGTGTAACTGTGTCTAAGTATGTGGGAAGTGATGTGTTAGAATAAAGACTGGAAAAAGTGGAAAACAGGTAGCCCGGCTCTGTCCGAAGGTGGCAACATCTGCTTACCAGCAAGTCTGAAGCTGATAATTTAACATATTTTATCTCACTGTTCAAGGAAAATGTCTTGGAGAGTCCAAAAAGAATGATTCCCACGCTAAAGATGCTGTGTGTATAGAGTAAACAATACATATAAAATACTAGTGTAGTATGTAAATGCAGAAATAAGCTGTGCGTATAAGAAAAGTAACATAATAAAAGTAACAATACTTAAGTCACAATATAGAAAATCTGAATTCAATTAAATCCAATTCAAAACACTATATTTGTCCCCAATGCACCAATTTTTCGGGCGAATAGAGTAAAGTAGTTCAGTAACACAATATAGGCAAACAAGTAAACAATGCATGTCAAAATGATAATGATCAGGGAAACTCATTCTATGCAGTTGACATCATGTGAATAAAATGGTGCAATAATAAAATCACAACATGGAAAATTCCATTGTGTTGAATTAAAAACAATATCGGAAAAAAAACCCAACGACAAACAAATTTTGAAAAAACACTGTTCACATTATGATAATAGCATAATAGGCAAATGTAGAAATGATTTGTGCACATCATGATAATAATGATAATGATATGAAAATGATAATGATCAGGAAGAATGCTATCCCTATTTTTTTCATATTTGAGCCTGGTCCTGGAGTGCACCTAACTTTGGTTGTATGTTTTTGTACAATGACTATACAGAATTTTAACTAATCTAATTTAATCTAATCTGACAAGAAATTATAATGATATGAAAGTGCAACAAAATCATAATGCAGTCCACATGATATACATATATATATGGGTAGTTCTATAATATATAGGTGCATGGTGATATGATGACAATGTGATAATGACAATATTCAGCAAATAGGTGATTACTGATTAACTGCTGCAAAGAAAATAGTCTGGAGTCAGGCTACCTGTTTCCCCTGTTTCTAATCTTCATGCTAAACTAAGTTCCAACTTCATATCCAATGTACAGAAAATGACAGTGTTGGTGATTTTGTCTTCAAAATAAGCATAATTCCCAAAATGTCAAACTCTTCCTTTTAGACAGCAAGAATGAAAAAGTCGATGTTTCTCGCAGTGTGTGTGTGTGTGTGTGTGTGTGTGTGTGTGTGTGTGTGTGTGTGTGTGTGTGTGTGTGTGTGTGTGTGTGTGTGTGTGTGTGTGTGTGTGTGTGTGTGTGTGTGTGTGTGTGTGTGTGTGTGTTAGAAAGAAGCAAAAAATACAAACTTGAGTTGAAAACAAGAAAATGTCAATGCTCCCCTTTGCATAATTGTCTGCAGTATCACTGACTCTTCACTCTGTGTATGTGTGTTTGTGTGTGTGTGTGTGTTTCCCAGGGATGCCAAGGCCTGCGTGGTGCACGGCTCGGACCTAAAGGACATGAGCAACGAGTACCTGGACGACCTGCTGAGGAACCACACTGAGATAGTGTTTGCTCGTACCTCTCCTCAGCAAAAGCTCATCATAGTGGAGGGCTGCCAGAGACAGGTCAATGGACAGGAGTGTGTGTATGAGTGTGTGTTTGGGCCTTTTTGAGAGCGCACAGCTGAATAGCAATGTGTGTGTTTATATGGTTGAATGTAAGCGTGTGTGTGTTTCTGATAAAGTCTGTCTGAATGCTTGAATGTGTCTGTTTATTTCTAAGTGTGGAGGTATGCTTGAATACAGGTGTGTGTGTGTGAGTGCATGTGTGTGTTTGTCCCTGCCATTTAAGGCTGAATACAGTTTACTGTGTGTGTAACTCTTTGTGTGTGTGTGTGTGTGTGTGTGTGTGAGAGAGAGAGAGGCTTTCGTAAGTGCACTTGCTTGAATGGATGAATACAGGGTTTTGTGTGTGTGTGTGTAGGTCTATTTTTGAGTATGTGGTTGAATATAAGTGTGTATCTGTAAAGAATATGATTAACTGGGTATATAACTTATATTAAACCCATATATATTTGCCTTAATATATGTAGTCAGCTTTTATGTGTGAATAGTCGAAATTAGATGTGTATGCACTTGCACACATCCCCACATATTGAGGTCATGCTACAATTCACCCTGACTCCCTCTCTCTCACTCTGTGTGACTGAATGATTGCAACTCAATTCCATTTTTCATTTAATCTCCCCAGAGCTGCTTTGAAAAGACATTATTAAGACAGAAGGGGCGGGGGGAGAAAGAGAGGGAATAGAGAGAGAAAAGCTTAAATCACAGCACTTATCTTTCTTTTCTTGACACTTTTTTGTTCGACCGGTCCTCGCGGGTGCAGGGGGCGATCGTGGCTGTGACGGGCGACGGCGTGAACGATTCCCCGGCCCTGAAGAAAGCTGACATCGGCGTTGCCATGGGGATCGCCGGCTCTGATGTGTCCAAGCAGGCGGCTGACATGATCCTGCTGGACGACAACTTCGCCTCCATCGTCACCGGAGTGGAGGAGGGTGAGTGTGTTGAGGGGGAGAGAGAGAGAGACGGAGTGTCAGAATGGCAGCAGGAGAAATAAAAAGAGAGTCAGAGAAACAAAAAGGAAGGAGATTTGAAAACTTTTCAATTAAAATCATTGTCCCAGCAAGCTCCTTTGTCATGTAGCTATAGAGACTGGAGATTATTGTTGAAAAATACCTGAAATATAAAAATGTGATATGAGTATTATTGTGGGTTCAAACAGTATTTAACAGCGCTATAGACTTGAGATCTGAGTCACACATTTAGGACATTAAATCTTGACTTACTGGAGACTTGATTTGACTTGAAAAGAAAAAGAATCATGTCTCAAGTTTTTGAACTGGTATAACCTCACCACCATCATTTTAAATAATATATATATATATATATATATATATATATATATATATATATATATATATTTACATATTGAAGGGACAGCTTCAGTTATGTAGCAAAAAGGTTCAGGATTTTAAAAACACACACAAATAGATTTATAAGTACTGCCTCAATCACCCCCAACATCCATTAACCATAATGCACTAAGAACTGTGTAATACTATATTGCACAGGTTGCACTTTTAATTCTGCCTTATTTATTTGAATCTTTATTTTAATTTATTTTTGCTATCTCTTTGAGGGGAAATTTTGCTGTGCGCCATGCAAAGAGCTGCTAAACCTTCTTTCCTTGTTCTTTTGACACAATGACAATAAACTATTTTATTCTGTTCTATTCTAAAAGGCATTTCTAGCAATCAATAAAAACAAACCTAACCTTGTCTGTTGCACAGCATATTTCGCCCTTTGTAGTGGCTCAAAAACTGACATCTACAGAATATCTTGGTCTCATGTTGAACCAGGAAAAAGAAGGAGCACACACAGGCTCGGTGGTTTCATCAGCTTCTTGTTTATGTTTGGCTGACCACAGAGGTCCAACACACAGGTGTGTATTGTCATTGGCCTCATGAGGACAGCGTTTTACTTCACTCATTTCATTTCAAAGGTAATTATTAAGGTCCAAGCACAGAGTGGTGCAAAAACAATATTGTTCCTCTGAGGTTTAGTATATCATTAAGCGTATTATTACTTTGCATTACTGGGACAAAAGCATATACTAACAACTAATATAAAAAATATTCACATCATAGACACTACCATTACATTTTCATTTTCACATTGCCCACAAAATTGCAAAATCGCTTTGGCCAAGCCATATTCTAGCTTTTGACCTTATCTTGTTTATTTACAGTGCATGTGTCTTCGTGAGGGACACAACAAGAATGCTTGGCTACAAACTACTTTTATACATTTCAAACAATAACAAGGCGTCCCAAAGGCTGACCAGAGCACCTGCAGATCAATCCACACCAAATATGTTATGGCCCACTAAAGTTAGGCATGATATAAGATGGATAAATCCTAATTGTTGTAAGCAAAGCCACTATCTTGATTATAATGGAGCTGGGCAGGACATCTAAACAAGAGAACAGGGAGCCACACCCGGCAGAGGCCTGCACTCTACTGTGCACTTTTCTAGTAAAGACTTGTGGCCTGACTTGACTCTACCCGCAAGGACTTGACTTGAAAGTTACTCTGACAGATTTGAGATTTGACTTGAGGCTTTCCACAAGAGACTGGTATTTAATTAAAGTGGGGGTTTGCTAATATGGTTTGAGAAAAACCATTAGTAATGTGGATATGCTGACGGAGCAGGCAAAGTCATTTTTTATTTCAGTAAGTCAGGGAAATATTCCCTGACTTCCCTATAAGTGGAAGTATGTAACCAATATCCCATCTAAAGTCTGCACATAACTCAATATTAATAATATATCTATATATCTCGTATCCGTACAAAGAATAATTTCTCTCTTGTGTTTCTGATCGCTGCAGGTCGTCTCATCTTTGACAACTTGAAGAAGTCCATTGCATACACGCTGACCAGCAACATCCCAGAGATCTCGCCGTTCCTCCTCTTCATCTTGGCGAGTGTTCCTCTCCCTCTGGGAACTGTCACCATCCTCTGTATCGACCTGGGCACAGACATGGTGAGCAGTGGGGAAAACCTAATCTCAACTCCATTTGTTCAGTCTCTCAATCCCTCTGTGGACTTTCTAACAATGCACTTCTTTTCTTATCAGTTTATTTGACTTAGTTTCTTGAAAAAGGACCTCATAAGAGATGGAGTGTGTCTTAACCATATGATGTAATAGTTGTTGAACACATATGGCTTTTTGAATGCTGGTTTCCAGTGTTTGTGTTTGAAAAAATATGGATTTTTAGGCAACTTTCTCTGCACATTCAGCTTACACAGGAACAAACAACACAACATATGATTTTAGTGTCCTCTTTATTTATTGGGTTATATTTCAAAGCACTCTCAGTGCTCAGAGCTAATTGTTGGCTAATTTTAGTGATTTTTCTCAATGTGTGGGATGCTAATTATTAGCATGTTGCATAGCTAGAGGCAAGCTAAAGGTGACATTAAGGAAACCGGTGTTAATACTCGTGTCAAATAAGAGAGCCTGAAGGTAAAAAGAACAAAATGTTTGGTTTAATTTGCTCTTTCTGTCGGTGGGAGAAATTCGCTTTTGGCTCACCGCCGACGTCCATTTGTTCAAGCAGAACAAAGACCGGGTGACGCTCACATACAGATTTACATTTCACAGCTCTGCCATTTCCAGATGCCAGTCTCTCCATTGTATTTCCAGCAGCAACAAAAAGAGTTGCTGGCACGCTGCTTGCCTGAGGGGCGTAATCCATCATTGCAAAAGAAAGGAAGCACAGGATGAATATATTCAAAAGGACTTGTTCGCCTGTGTTCATTACTGTAACTTTAATTTTTCCTGCTCACAGCCACCAGACAATTGCATGCGGCTGAAACTGGTTTTTATACATCCCAATGAGGCAAAAGCAAAAATCTTACAAGCATTGTGAACTATAACGGCCTCATATTCAGCTGCATTTTAAGTCTCCACAGGTTAAATACAGAGAGCTGCAGCTTGCTAACATTGGTAATAAAGCAGTTCCACTTGTTTTACCCAGGTGACATCAAAGTTGAACTTCTTCGGTTTTTCTAGCAGTGGGACAGATTTTATTCATGTTCACAAATATTTACTTAACTGTCTGCGATCACAGGGACAGTGCATTCTTTATTGGCTGGATTTCTCTTCAAAGATGAGATGATTGAAGTTTAAAAGCACCTTATTTGTGCAGCTGTTTTGCATATAAAAACCCTTCCCTTCAAAGTAGCATGTTTGCATGTATTTAGTAACTGCTGATGGAGAGAACAGCTGGATGTCTGCTTTGAAGAGTAAAAGGAAAAAATATTTAATGTTCAATAAAGTACCTGAAAAGTGTTTATAGTACAGTACACGAGTAAAATTACAAATTTCCCATGTCTGCTGGTGAGGTTGTTAACAGCTTGTTAACAGCTTAGTTCAACTCCAGGCAACAGGCTTGAGGGCTCTGCTGAGATTTAGCTGTGACAAGCAGCACTTGGAGTGTGCTATGATTATTTTTAGCAAGCTCTGCCATGTGGAAAAGGATGGCTGCAGAAGATGTTTATCAAAGCAGGATGTGGCACACTTAAAGAATGCTTCAAATTTGTGTATTGCGCTAAATCACACATACGCACACACACAAACACACCTTCAGAGGTATTTATATATATATATATAAATGTAAAAAGAATATCTGCCAAGCATCGTCGCATCACTTTTCTTCTCCCTGTCTTTCTCAACACCTGTGGGTCAGGAGAGGGTAACACCAAAACAAACTGGATTTGTAGACCGCAGAGCATGTGTTCAGTCTCACACAGTGCCAAGTCCCCTACTCAAATCCCACCTAAGTCACAGCGATATCCTGCCCTAAGTCACACATATTGCTCTGGTGCTTACCTGGTAAAACCAGCCAATATAAGATCTTTATTACAGAGACCTTTATACCCTCCTATTTTATGAATGTCTTGAAATTCACTCAGCCTCTCTCCTCTTGTCTCCTCTCTCCACCCCTCTCTCTGTCATTGTCACCGCTTCTCTCTTCCCCTCCTCGCCCTTTTCCTGTCTTTTCTTCTTCCACACAGTGATTGAATGCTGAATTATATTAATGGTGATATGTCTAGAGTACTCTGTGTCTGGCGCTGTCATCACGCCTTTGTACTGTTGCCACAAAGACAAATTTCTCAACATTTATTGTACAGGGTGCATAAAGTGAGCTGATTCTCTGCTGTCCTCCCCCATTTCCCTCCAGGTTCCTGCCATCTCATTGGCTTATGAGACAGCCGAGAGCGACATTATGAAACGGCAGCCGAGGAACCCAAAAACAGACAAGCTGGTCAATGAACGCCTCATCAGCATGGCATACGGACAAATAGGTTTGTCCTCTTGTGGCTCATAACCTCCTTGGACTACAGCTCTTAAAGCTGAATCACTGCGACAGGCCTCCTGTCGTAAAGTCATGGTTATAATAAACATCACGGGCATAAAACCTTAAATATTGACATTTATCAGAAATCTTGGCATTTCTTACTGCCTCTGTAAATGTTTGGGTATGTACAGTGAAGTAAAACAGATCCAGAGGTGAGCAGATAGTCAGGAGAGAGTCCCACAATTTTCTTATAATTGTCGTGACATTTACAGCAAATTGAGAGTGGAGAGTGCAACTATTTTCTACTTAATCTTGGTCATGTTTCACTGGTTGGAGCTTCACTTGCATGCATGCTTTTTATCTCTGGTTTTATATGGTTTGGGAATAGTGAAACTCACAGGCTGGCCCAATTTTATAGGCTGTTAAATAGGTCAAAAATATGACAGGGCTTCATTGGATGACATACAATTTAAAGCTGAACATTTGCAAAACAGCCGGTAACTCACATCAACTGCCATTATTCTTCCAGGATGACCACCACCGGGCCCAAACTTTTGCAGGTCACATCAAATCACATTTACAATACCCTGTTCTGACATTATCGCTTAACGTCCTCAGGCTTCAACAATGAACATTTAGCTGATGATCTGATCTAGAGTGACACTGTAGAGTTACAACGCTATAAGTGAGTACAAATGAAGAGAAGCAGAAGTAAAAGCATCCTTAAAACAGATTTAACCAATTTTCTTATCACTGAGAGAATTGCGTTATCGTCTATCAAAATAAAACACTGACCCGGTGCAGGGTTTCAATTTAGCTACATAATGAACAAGATGATTAATAAGCAGCGTCTCAATCCCTGATCAGTACTTGGAGGTTTGGTATACCGTGTGAAGACTTTAGCTCTGAAATAAGATGTCCATCATGTTGAAAACGTTACGCCCACTCTGACAAAACACATTTTCCAGCATGAAATTAAAACTCACTATCGGCTATTATTGCAGCCCTCAGCTGTCTGGAGCCATTTACTTACAATAAAAGCAACATTGTGGCGGGCAAGCGGAGGGAGGAAGATAAAATCACCTGTGCTGTTGTTGAACAAATATTAAGTGGCAAACAGCAGGTGGACTGAGGCTGAATGTCCAACGTGTCAAAAAATATGCTCTTTCTAGGTCAATTTATTTGTCATATTTTGGTGTAACTCCTGTAAATAAGTGAGACATAATATTGGACCCTTGGTATTATTAGCGCCGCTGTCAAAATATTGTTTGTCAAACAACACCCATTATCTATGAATCCTGTTATTTTCCTACTCGTTCTGTCATAACATTGCCCCTATTGCAACACTGTGATGGGATACAACAGATGAGTAAAAATCAAATCCAGTGGCACCAAATTTACACAATGGTCATTGTATATCATCCATCCATCCATTACTGTCATCTCTATGAACAAATATCTGCATATGAACATAAAATCTGTATGCAAGGGGGCAAGATTTTTGTATCTGGTTTCCAATTGTAGTCTAAGTAGTATTGACCATTTTTACATTTTAACGGGCTGCGGTTGAATGCACGTAATGCATTCCGAGCGGAGAGCAAATGAGGTAGACCTATAGACTGCCTACAGATACAAAATTGAAGTCAAATTATCCTGGGTAGGGCCGCTGCCGTCTCGTGTTGGCCATGTCATTTGGAGCCAGTATGCACATCCAGACACCCACCTGACCCAATCAAACCACAATGCTTACTGTTGAATTATAATATTACTCCGCTGTTGTATTGCATCAAATACCAAATAAAAAGCAAATCAAACAAGTGAACGTACAGTGCTAAACAAATTTATTAGACCACCTTCAAACCACCTGTCATAAAAACGAGGAAACGTATATTTTTGAAATATTTCAAAAGCTTGTTTAAAACTAAAATGTTATTGTTATTTATTTGGCGAATAACAAACTGAATTCACCTTTTTATAGCCAGATTTGAGTCAGCTCACTGGGCTTCTCTGATACGTCAGAAATGAATCAAGCAGAACATTTAGCCACTAAAACTAATGAGTTTTAGTTTCTGTTCAGAATTTGAAAATTCATGGTTAACAATAAAAAATATTTTTTAGCATTTAAAATATAATTTCGGTTAAAGAGCTTGTACATACTGTTGAAAAAATGATTTTGGTAATTACTAATGCTGTTAGTTTAGGACAGCTTTGGCACAAACAGGTGGTGAATTTGTTAAGCACTGAATATCAATGTGAAAAGACCTTAAGTGACAGAAAGCATCTGCTAACATGGAGGGGGCGGGATTTATAACCTATACTGCAGCCAGCCACCAGGGGGCGATCCAGATGGTTTGGCTTCACTTTTTGAGTGAATCACATTGGCCGAAATGCACTCTCAGAACACATTCTCTGTGGTTTGACAATGATTCAGCTTTTAATTAGCTTTCCATTTTCATTCTTATGCTGAGATCTACTTATAGAGATTAACCGAAATGTCATTCGGACATAAAACAAATACAAAAAAGTATCTACAGTAAACAATGAACGCTGCACGGAAGAAGAAGTCTTGGCCTGGATATCCTTCATCTGGATATCTGCTGGCTTCATCAGAACTCCAGAAATATTGGCTGTTGCCCCCCAAGGCTAAATCATATTCAGACCAAAGATGGGATCTGTATGAGTAACTTAAACTAATATCCTCAAATTCATGTGGTAATGTTTCAGTAGCCCTGTATTACTGTATTAGTGTCTTCAAAACACCACACAAATAAAATGGATAAAATTTGAATGCATAGGTGATAAATAACATAATATATTCTTAATAATGTCATGGTTTGAACTTTAATTAACTGTTTATAATTAAATGCTACCATAACTGACATAATCTTTAGTCAGTACACAGAAGCTCAGGCGAATATTACAATTTAATGCAGTTCAACTCCTTTTAATCTCAACACAAATAAAAACACCTGAGATAAAAATGAAATTGATGTCTATGTTTCCTATCACTGCAAACAAATTACATAGTTCATAACTGGAAATATATTAGTAAAATGATTAGTAAATGACAAACCTGCAGACTAAGATTAAGTGTTTAAGTAACTCTTATTAAAAACACTGAGAATAGATGTATAAATGATGTTTTAATCCCTTGCATGTTTTTGTTTCCAGGGATGATCCAGGCTCTTGCTGGTTTTTTCACCTACTTTGTCATTTTGGCTGAGAACGGCTTCCGCCCAAGCACTCTGGTGGGTATCCGCATCAACTGGGACGACCGCGAAGTGAATGATGTGGAGGACAGCTATGGGCAGCAGTGGGTAAGGAGCAGGGGGCGAAAACAAACCAGCACACCTCCTAAATGTTCCCATACTCATGCAGGAATAAATTACAATATTTATTTTTAACCTTGCAGACCTATGAGCAGAGGAAAATCATTGAATTCACCTGCCACACCTCCTTCTTCATCAGCATCGTTGTTGTGCAATGGGCTGACGTCATCATCTGCAAGACCAGGAGGAACTCCCTCTTTCAGCAGGGCATGAAGTAAGTGAGGGAGAAGTGGAGTAAAAGAGGGATGAAAGGATGTGAAATCAAAACATTTATGAAAGTACTTACTGAGGCAGATTCACTTTTAAAGGAAGGGAACAGTAGGCAGTTTTCTGGAAAAGACCTAAATGCCTAGAACTTGAAAATACACTAGTCATTCATTTAAATTCTCCCAGTCATGACTGTGATCCTGATGACGTTATATAGCAGCAATTCTATCAGAAACGGTCCTGCTTCCTTTGCAAACTTGGCCTATAAAGCCATTTGAGATGATATATTGTGATTCAAGACTCGAGCCAGCACTAGAATAAAAAAATCCATATGTCAATATTGGCATTTCAGAGATTAAGTGTATGTTCGTCACAATTTAACCTACTGCTAAGCCGCTGCTGTGAGCTCACAAGTCTGTGGCTCCAGTTAGCAGAAGAATAAACTACTAGAGAGAAAATAGGGATAATAGTTTACCTTTTGTAAAACAATCAGCATCATTTTTTCTCCAGATGGACAGACACATGCAGCTAACAGCCCACAGGAACGCCTTCTCTCTTAAAGTAATTGTGACTGGTGGCTGTGGATCAGATGATAGAGTGGTCACCCACTAATCAGAAGGTTGTAGTTAGATACCTGATCCCACAGCAGTCTACATGTCGAAGTATCCTTGGGCAAGATACTGAACCTCTGTGTGATTGTTAACTTCCGATGGTGGCAGATGGCACCTTGTGGCAGCCTCAGCCACCAGTGTATAAATGTGTGTGTGAATGGGTGAATGATGATCTGTAGTGTTGTGTGGAGGAGCTTTGAGTGGTCACTATGACTAAAAAAGTGCACTCCATTTACTACCAAGTGTCCCATCAGGGGCTAGATTTTCTAAAGCTTCAGGCTGAATGCAACCAAGTTGCAGAGATTTAGTTTTCTCTCAGACTACTAAAAACAAATGGAATTTTTACTCAATGACGCACAAAAAGCAAACAAAAGACTGCCAACTCTCTTTAAGTCAGTAAATGTAACGTTCCGAAGATTTCAGTAAGTGTTTTTGAGTAGTTTAAACCATTTCCTTTCCTTTTTTTCTCTTCAACAGGAACAGGATCTTGATCTTTGGCCTGTTTGTTGAGACTTCTCTGGCTGCATTCCTCTCCTACTGCCCTGGAATGGACATTGCCTTGCGCATGTACCCCCTGAAGTACGCTCTGCATATGCATATCTCCACCGAACCGAAAAATAACCTTTTAAAGACCTAATAGGCTGCCATTAGCCTGTCACTCTTCACTTTAAATGAAGTCTGTGATCTTCTTAAACACCACGTTGTTATCCTTAATATTCAAAAATGGCTGCAATGAATTTAACAATTTGCACTCTGCGTGTGACTCACTGCTACTCAATCCATCCCCGCCCCTGTTATACTCTTTCTCTTCTTCCTCTCAGGCCCCTGTGGTGGTTCTGTGCCTTCCCATACAGTCTTCTCATCTTCATTTATGATGAGGTCCGTAAATTCATTCTGAGGAGAAGCCCCGGAGGTAAGCAGTTATTAAGAGAAACCAAGATTAAAAGGTTTCAACCTTCTTTGTCTTGTTAATAAGCTGAAAGAAAAAAAAAATCCAAGTGATGGTGTGGTGATTGACACCCCTATCTCTGGAAACACATGTGCCATTTTCTATCAAACCTTTTCTCCTGTCCTCTGTACCTCTCCAGCCTTCCTACAGTGCTTGTTAAAGAAAAAAAATCTAAAAGAGAAGACTGTCCACTCCTTTAAGGACACAGTGATTGACAAAGTCACCATAGCTTTACTCAGTTCATCCGACCTGACGGATCCCAGCATGCATTTGACAGATTGTGTCATGCAGTCGGAGTCCGTCAATCAAAACGATTCTATAAAAAAACATTTAACTGTTTTAAACTGACATGAAGTACAGGTAGTAATTTTACAAAACAATGTTGCTAGCAATTATGGATGATTATTGATGACAAAGGAAGTTAGTTTGAATTTCGGTGTAATGCTGAAAACATGGGTTGGAAAACACAGGTTTTCAACACTCCTGCCAGCTGTCATAGTGAAATCTCTTTCATATTTTTTTTGGACAAAGTACGTGATGCAAATTTTTCAATTTGCATAGTTTTTCTGGCAGATTGTACTGTGGTTATTGTCATTTTTACATGTATTATAGAGCAGGAACTGTAATAATTTCCATTTTAAAGTTATTATTAACCCTAGCTTTAACCAAGGCAGCTGACAAACTCTCCCGCTTCCAGCAAACCACTGAAACAATTCTCCAGCTTTCAGAGCTGCAGCCTCTGCAACACTTGACTGATTACTGTTTGTCTTCCAGGTTTGATTTCTGACAAAATAGCATGTAAATGTACTGCTGTCTGGCACTTTGCTCTGGAATTCGATTTGATAAATGGAGCATAAAAACACAGCAAATAAACAAGAAATCACACATCAACAGTGAAATGTAATTTGAACTGATTTTGGGACCAAAGGCTGCATGTGCACTAGATTTCAACCAGACTCCTTTTAATATATGTCACTAATGAACAGACAGGGTGAGAACATAAGCCACTTCTAATTTTGTTGATGGAGGCAGTGAAAAATATGATTATAGAATAATGAAAAGCTGTTTCGAGAGTCTTCTTTGGCCTGGAGGTAAAGAGCTTGAGCAGCGTGTGAAACGTCTGACATGCAGGCAGCAATCAGCGAACATATGTAAAACTTGAAACAGGAAACAGATTACACCTGTCCAAACAGCAACAGAAAGAGTAGAGAATGATGAGAAAGGAAATTAAAGCGGGCTGATGAAGACTCTTGAGATATGCCCCAAAGATCATACACATGATACGCGATAACTCTACAATAGCTCCGAATCTGCTCGGTGCCACAGCGCTACAGCTGATGAGGGCCAAGACATGGGGAGACAAATACAATTTATCGTGACAGTTAATCATTTCTGTTAATCTGTGTGTCACGGGCTGCTGATCAGAGTCTTAGAGTTATAAGGGGATTCATTTGGAAATGTACAGAGACAAAGACAACGAGATGAATACAAATAGAGCGGTACAAAAGGATATTATGAAAACTGCTCGCCTGTCATTTTGGTCTCTGACACTCTCTCTCTTTCTGCCTCTCTCTTGCAGGTTGGGTGGAGCAGGAGACATATTATTAACATTCAGAAAATGTCAGTTAAAATTGTGTGTCTGTGAGCGTGCGTACATGTGAATTTGTGTGTGCATGTGAGGGTAGAAATATGTCCGTGTGTGTGTGTGTGTGTGTTTCTCTGTTGTAATATTGCATGGATCAGTTCACAAATCTGATTATCATAAAAAACACTGCTGAAAATAGGCTTCTGATTGTGCTTTGAGTTTTTCCTTTTTGTTTTTCTCAGAACTCATTTCCAGCAGAACGATAGTAATATACACCTAGGTGCCTTACGTTAACCAAAGTGATGTACAGTATAAAGGGAATACCGAATGTCATTCATCATGTGAAATGTACCAAATAAAATGGATTCCAAGGAATTCCTTGCCATCATTTTTTATTGTTATTCGATGATTTTGTGGTCAGTTCTGGTCATTAATGCCCCACAAGTTGTCC
Source organism: Centropristis striata (assembly GCF_030273125.1). Taxonomy (NCBI): domain Eukaryota; kingdom Metazoa; phylum Chordata; class Actinopteri; order Perciformes; family Serranidae; genus Centropristis; species Centropristis striata. The sequence continues at coordinate 30,765,807 of NC_081527.1, forward strand.
ATTATGGGGAATTAATGGATGACAGGGCTGGCCATTATTTCCTGATAATGGATACCTCAAAGAGCATTAAACAGCTTATACCGTGGTCAGTCATGCAGCTAAAAACTATTCTCTGCCGGGTCCAATAATGTTTCCTGCAAAGTTTGCGTTATGAAAGGGGCGTGGCTAAAGTGTGGGGGTTGTGGGGACTCGCACCACTGAAATGATGATGATACTTTCCTGTCAGACCTACACGGTCGCCCATAAAGTTGGAATAATTTTGTTTTCAGACAGAATCCTCTCTTAATTGTGGTTTCATTTTCATTGTAATATGTTTGGAAGAGATAAGAGATATACACGTTATCTGTCAAGAATAAATCACATTGTCACAATCATTTCATGGGAAGAGGTAAAAAATATTTTATTCCCACTTTATGTGCGGTTGTGCAGTGTCGTACATTAAAGCAGCTCCATTTGCAACATCAGCTAAGCACAAAAAAAGCAAGACATGCATTTAAAATAACATTACAAGCACTGAAGACAAAATATTATCGTCTCTTCAAAGAACATTTGGTCTTCAATTAAGCTCCATATTTATTTTTAGGATTGACAGGTGCACGAAACAATTCCTCAGTCTAACCCAAATATTGAATCCCTGTATCTCCAGTTTGATGGTAACAATAAGTAATCACTATTCAGGACATATTTGAAACAATGTTCTTACCCAGCCTTATTATGTCATTATGGGAGGCAGATTCATAGAGTTTCTCAAGGGGCTGGCCTCCGATGTTTGATCACATTTTCAATTAATGTAGTTTTGGACAAACACATGTAAACAGTAAAAAAACAAAAGAAGAGTTTCTCTTTTCACCTCAGAAGAAGAGTCAGTGTGGTCTTTCCAGGAGAGCAGATGGTCTATCATTAAAAGTATTTTTGTGAGAATAAATGTTTGATTTTTTTATGTTTTATTAGGGATGACAATGGGAACTTTTTGAAAGTTAGGGACTCTTTGTTGAAACTAATGATGCCTCTCAAAAGTTTCTACAACAAACGGCTCATGCATTATGAACGAGGCCGTGGCTTCAGTATAGAGGGTGAGGCAAATCCACATTAATGAAGGAGGAACTCGCTACTGAGTGGGATGATGCCTCTCAAAAGAGTCTACAACAAACAGTCCATGAGTTTGACCATGAAAAGTGAATATGTTTATTAGTTCTGCACCTTTTTTGCAATATTCCAGGCCCACTTTTAGCCAAGTGACATTTTTTAAATCACTTCTCAAACCTATCTTTTTAATAAAGTTCATAATTTTATTCCCAACATGTGCTTTCCTTTTAATCTTGTGTCCTATATTTTTTTTAATTTGTGTTTTTTATTGCTATTTAATTAGCTGTTTAATTGATAATGTAATTGTCTGGTTTGTTGCTATTACAGTCTTGAATTAATTAATTTTGCTACTGTTTTAACCACCATAACTTAGTTTTTAAAAGTGCTGTATGAATAAAGTTTATATTATTATTATTATTATTATTATACAAACACACACCTTATGGCAACCAGCAACCTTATTGTAGAGTTGCTGGTTATTGGTCACAGCTGAACATAAATATTTCCAGCTATACACTCACTATCTTCAAATACATGCACACACAAATACAACAAAGCATTCATATTATGAAAATTATTTGATTTAACTACACTGGAGAATTCCCATAAACAGAATTTTAGGCACAGGACAGGAGTTGGATAATAAAGCTCAATGACTAAAACTACTCACAAAATGTGAGTTCCAAGTGGACTTTTACACATTTCGTCAACTATTGTTATGCAGAGAGAACCATGTCCTGAGCTGCATGCACTATTGCATTCTGGGTAATGGAGTTTAAAGGTAGGAAAAAGGTATGAAAAGTCATATCCCAATATATTTAGGCTGAATATCGATATACGATATATATCCCGATATTTTTATCGCAAAGTGAGAGCAAATGTTCAGTTAAAGTCAAATATGACATGTCACAAGTAGTTTTATTGAAGCCGTTTATTTAAGTGAACATAAATACTGCATAACAACAGGAGTAACTACTTTTTAAATCAAAGCACCATAAAGTGCACATTTAAATAAAAAAAGATCTTAAATAAAAATAACCTATGAAATTAAATAGACCAATCTTTTTCTGAAATAAATATATTTATATGACAAAAGAATAACGGATATTACAAAATAACTAAATATGACAAACCCTAGTAAGGGCAGCATTTATATATAAAGAAAGAAAAAAATTGAACTATATCGATATGCAATATGGTTCAATTCCATATCACATTTAAAAATATATCGATATAATTTTTACATCGATATATCGACCAGCCCTAATCAGGATATGTGATTTAATCGTGATATAATTCCATTGAAAGAAACTATATAATCATATTCAAATGTAAAATCATAATCAAACGTAAAACTCTGGTTCTGCTGTGGTTTGGCACATATCTTCCTGATCTTATCATCTATTATGCATGCCCTCTTCTATTCACTTGATACTCGTTACCTTACTGTCAAAATAGTAAATAAAACATCTTCAGGCAGCTGAGCATTTTCCTCCCAAGTCGCGCCGCCGCTCTTAGTAGAAGCCATTTGTTCAGAAATGTCTAAATATTAAGTCAAAAGCAACGTCAAAACTCGTCTCAAATTTTGCTCGAAGGGTTTTTAAATCTCATGTAACCAACCTTAACCTTGCCTGGTCGAACATGATCTCTTCTTATACTTTATGCAACATTAATATCTGGCCAGACCACTGGGAAGCCTGTGGAGGGCTGCTTCTGGCCATCATTAACCTTACCTCCTGTTTGCTGTCTGTAAGAGTAGATGTTTAGCTTGTGTAGCTTGTGGCCTTTTTCAGTACTTATACTTTTATTTCTCAAGTGCATGACACTATATGACTTTATATGACTACCCATGTTACACTGACCGTTTTATTGTTGTGTGTGATGTAATGAATATTAACACAGGGGATCTGTGTCATATTTGTCATATTGTTTTTGTTGTTTCATTTTGTTGCACACAGTATTCATTTAGCAATTTCTTGATATCTATTTATGGGTTTGTGTTGTGTTTATAAATGCACTTTGCTTCCCCTACCAATTCTTTTCACTTCTTATAAATGTACTCACTAAACAAATTAAAATGAAAGTTACAGATCTAGGAGTGATTTTAAAGAATAATATTATGTTTTAATAAGGTGGAACAATCACAATTGTTTGTGTGTGCCTCAGTTATTGCTGTTTCTTTTTGCCTTTTCTTATTTTTATCTCATTTTGTTTTGATAAGCACTTTGGGCTGACACTCTGTGTGAAATGTGCACAACAAATTAAGTAATTATTTTTATTACCTTTACAAAAATAATTGATTTATTGTTTAGTCAATGAATGAAAATAAACTAGGGCAAAAGAGACATAGGCTCAATTTTTTTTTTTTATATATATATATATATATATATAAAATATATATATTTTATATATACAAATATATATATATATTTGCCACATTCATAGGCATCAGATAAGAAAACCCAGCAAAGAAGAACTAGAGGGAGATTGTTTAGTTATGTTTGTTGTAGCCTTGTGACTACAAGGGCAAGAGCTTGTGTGACTCTTATGTTGACACCTTCAAAATAAAGTGTTACCATATCTTGCTTAAGTCACAAAGGCATGTTCAAAAATTGTCATTTGTCAAAAAGTAATTCATCTCTCTTAAGTTACACAATTTACACACAGTGTTATTACTATGCCAATAGCCATCCTTTGTCACATCCTTTTTGAGTGAAATGATCAATAAATGTCATATGTTACACTTTTGGTGAAGTTTTTTGTGTTTCCTGCGAAACTTGAAAAAATGAGTTAGGCGATTATTTTAACAGGGTGACGATATCTAAACACATTTTACATTTTAAATTGGTTCCTAAAAGAAGTAGAGCCTTTAATAGCCGTCCTGAGCTCACAGTGACCGAGCCTGACCTTAAAAACAGCCGCTGACGGTTTCAGATAACCGGCCGGGACAACAACATCCGGTACGTCACTTCGTTCACTACTTGTCAAACATGGCGCTGCTACTAAGGTCAGTACATTTATGCTACGTGGTGTTTGGGCTCGGGGAAAGCTTCTTCGTGGTCATCAAATCAAATAGTAACATTAACAGTACACGAGCGTTACAGCTGAGGACAAATTGCCCGGTTTTGACTTCTTACTTTGGTTTATTAACGTTATTTAGCGTGAATATAGCGCGACTCAGCGCTTGCTAACGTTAGCTTGCGGGCTAACGCTAGCAGTTTTTCGGGCATTTCAAAGCTAGCAGAGAGTGAACTTTGGCTCATTAGTATAACTAATGGCCGACCTAAGGGTTTTATGTACTTCCTTTTGCCTTTATATGTAAGCCCGGTGTTAAATTGGGCTTCATAACCGGAATGTTTGGGCTGCTTTAGCTTGGATCTGGCTAACTGACAGTTTAGCTAGGTAGGTTATTACACTGACACTAAGAGAGTCAATGTTTTTCTTAAACTTTATCTAGGTGGCTGTTGAAGGTGAGCACAGTGGCTCTCAGGCTTATCGAATGTTTATTACTGCCCTTACATGCGTCCTCCCTACAGATCTAACAGTTCAATCAGATTGACTGGGTTTTGCCTCTGTGGCCCAAACTACACTTAATTAGTTCAAATTATTCATGTCGATAGGAATAGTTATTTGAACAGGTGTTTTAGAAATCATGCTGAAATATCAGGAATTCAACTTAGCATTTTATTTGTAGTCTTGATGTAGACTGTGTACCATTATTCAAACCATAAAAGTGGAATAATTAATACATGTAATTAAAATGATTTGGAATAATAACAATTCCCCATAACTTAACTTGATTTGTACTATGTACCAATTCCACAACATGCACTTGTTTCTCACAACACGTTTAAGGTCTGTGTTTTCTGTAAATATGTAACTTAATCTCAATGGGATATTCCCTGGTTAAATAAAAAAAAATTAAAAATGTACATTATTTTGAAAAAAATGTATTTGACGGCAGACATAGATATCCTGGTGGCAAGTACAAGTTTAATCCTAACCCCTTTCTTCTTTTTTGTGTCTAGGACGTTGGCTCGTCCGGGTGTCTGTCTCACCAGACCACAATACAGTGTCCTCTACAGACAGTAAGTTGTGTGTGCTTGTGAGAGAGAAAAGGAGACTATGTGGTTGACACAAATACACTGTCGTTTGCATGTTCTCTCTGTGTCATAGTGGGTTCTCTCCCAGTCCTCCGGCTTCCTCCCGCGGTCCAAAGACATGCAGTTTAGCATTAATTGGTTACTCTTAATTGCCCATAGAAGTAAGTGAGAGCGTGAATGATTATGTCTCTGTCCCTGTGATAGTCTGGTGACCGGTCCAGGGTGTACCCCACCTCTCGCTTAATGTCAGCTGGGATAGGCTCCTGCCCCCTGCGATCTGAGTTTGGATAAGCGGTTAATAATAATGAATAAATGAATGCTAACCTATGTACTACACATTTTTGCTGTACATGTCTGTACTCTAAATCATGGTTTCTCTCTACAGTGCCGCTCCCATGGGAACCACGGCTAAGGATGAGATGAACAAGTTTTGGACCAAAAATGCCAAATTAAACAGACCCATGTCTCCCCATGTCACCATTTACAAGTAAGTACTCTATGTGTATTGTGTAAAGCCAGTTGTTTGTCCACAAAAAAATCTCAAGTCAAGGACGCCGGTGACTCAGTTGTTCTTTTGTGATTTAGAATCTCAGCTCAATATTTTCAAAATTGCTAAAAATCCACTGCAGCACATTATCTAAGTTATAAAAAGTACATTTTTCAGATCATGCATTCTTTTAATTCTCACATAACCGCAGGACATGCCAACATTATCAGATATTTTCATGCCTCTGTAAACATGAAGTGCAATGAGCACCTTGATGCACTGTTGGGCAGATTAACTGCTTAAAACCTGCGGTAAAGAAAACCTTTTAAACTTGTTGTATCCTGGCTCACTTTGTATTTCTCTGTCATCTGGGATCATTCTGGCTAATCTATGTAAGAGCACTTTTGTCTTTGACACCAGCCATAAATGGGTTCCTACACCGGTATTTCACAGATTTAAATCATATTCTGTCACCTGTTTGATGTTATATTGTCTAACAGCATTAGCCTTATTTCTCAGTGTACCTTTATATGGAGTCTGTAGTGAAAGTGTCAGTCATTTAATTTCTTTTGACATTTCTAGAAAGACAAAAGTCTTCCCATGGCTTGCAGCTTTGCCTTGTGAGTCTCAACCATTTTGAGGAAACATTGCTGCCTGCAGCTAAGAAATTCTGAAGAGTTCTTCTTTTCTTTCTTTATAATGCTGCAATGATGCAACTTGCTAGTCTGGGCCTAACCTGAAGCAAAACAGTTTTAAAAATTTAAGTAAAAGTCAGAAGTCTCAATACTTTGACTTTTGGTTTGGAGTTTGATTCAACAAGATTGATACCTGCCATGATGGTAAATGTATTTTTCTTTGTATTTCAGGTGGTCCGTCCCCATGGTGATGTCCATCACACACAGAGGAACAGGAGTGGGGCTCAGTGGAGGTAACACATCATTTTGTTTTGTCATCATAACTAAAGTCATACATACGCTTGTGAATATTCCCCGTTCTTGTTTCTTTGTCCTTAATATGCATGTATATCCTGCATTTAAAAAAAACACTTCATGATACATTTGTAAGCTTTTATGTTATTATGCAAAAATATATGTGAAGCTATTCTACTGCCTCTTTCAGCTTTGACTGACCCTGAAAATGTCTTCAGGGCATTTTAGTCCATTGCTATTGATTACTGCTAAGAGCATTTACTGGCATTACGAAACACAAGTTGTTCAATATAATTCAACCCTTTGCGTGTGAAAATCAAGTCTAATACTGGACTGCTAACAGCTTTTATTCATTTGCCTGGTGCAAAGGTTGAGCCTGTGCTGCTGTGACATCGTGCATCAGGACTGTTGACCTTGATGTACCGTGCTTTAAAAGCTCGGTCCAATTTTGTTTATATGTTAATGGGTTCAATAAAGGTCAGCACTCAACACTGCCAACAAACAGTCACTCATCACTTGTCTCAACTTTCTATCAAAACATCACATGTGCTTAACCACAGTGTCAACTTTCTGGCTTAATTTCAGTGGGCTAAAAAATGTCACCTGACGGAAGGATTTTTTATAAGCCATATGGCTTATTATGCAATTTTAGATGTCCTGCCTCGACTTCAATGCTATTTTGCACATGGAATTCAAATTCAGAGTTATTTCAGTGCTTGATTTTAAAGGGTTGTTTGTTCAAAAATGCAATGGATGTATATTTTAGTTTACTTTTATGCAACTCTACCTTTTGTGTTGAGATTGATTCACGTCTGCTCTGTCTTCCAACAAGGAATGTTTCCTCTGCTATTATCGCTTTGAATCATTGAGACTGCACGGAAAGAGAAACTTTTGAGTGCTGTTTATTGTAACAGGCATCCATTAAAGAGCCTGTCTGATACTAAACCATTGCTCGGCATTCATTTAATTTAATCAGAGGAGAAAAAAAGTGTTTACATAACTGAGACAGTCATATGTTTAAAAATGACTGAGCGAAATGACTGTGGTGTGGTGATTCATGGAAACAAATCCAGCAAAATCAACGGGTCATAGCATGTTGGTCCTTGACATATGTTCATTTCTCGCTGACTGCTTTCACCCAAAAATCATGCATGTGCAACACTTGTCTCATACACCCATTCACATCCACACCTAGTCCAAACTGTGGTCTTATTACTTCTGTCTGTGTCTAGCCATCTCAGCCTTTGCCTTGGCAGCGCTGGTTTTACCGGGACATTACCCCTACTACCTGGACTTGATCCATTCGCTATCCGTCGGCCCCTTTCTCATTGGGTTGGCCAAGTTCGGCATCACCTTCCCTGTGTCGTACCACACCTTTAACGGCATCCGCCACTTGGTAAGACTTAGGATGATTAAGATTCTTTGGTAGTTTGTTGGTGTACTGTCTGGACTCAGATTTTTTTGTAATTTTGTCATGTTTACTCATTCCTCTGAATATATATTATGTTTTCTTGGGGTGTTTCTTATACTAAATGTTCTTTTCTCTGTCTCTTCTCTCTTATTTGTTTAATATTATATAAACCAGTGGTGGGATATTGGCAAGGGCTTCAAAATCCCAGAGGTCTACCGCACCGGCTACACAGTTATTGGGCTGTCCGTCATCACCTCCATAGCACTGACTTTCCTCTGAGCAGACAACGAGAAGAGAGAGTGGAAGGGAATGTGGACTGGCTTCACTGTGGCAGTTTTGTGTATATGTTCTGTTCTGGCGTATTGCATTTCATCAAAGTATTAAATAAAGGATTATATTATGCTTTATGCAGAAAAGGTGTTGTGATGTTTTGTCCTTTGTAATTAATTCTACCCTGGAACGCTTCAGGGTCATCAAATGCAGCAAGAGTGCAAAGTGCATGCAAATGTGACCCAGTTTATTTCACACTCTGTGTGAACAACAACCAACGGCCAAAATTAGACATGTCCTACATGTTCCATCCTTATGTAATTTATCTAATAGTGCTGTGACGTCAAATTCATTAATCACTTCTTTGCTGTAAGTGCTCAGTGTCTGTGCCTGCCCGTTATCTCTGTGTACAGGAATGTGTGTGTCCGTGGAGTGGCTGTTTACTGTAGGTTGCCATTCATATTTTACCATCTCCTAGCTGCAGCTGCTCAGATGCATTTTTTAACGTCAGGAAAGAGAGTGGCTGAAATGTGCCGAAGCAGCCCAGTGGTGGAAGCTGTGTATGTGAACAGGCTACTCACCAGCAGCCTGCCTCAGGCCTTGCCTCCCACTGAGCCGCACAGGAGCAACACTGCACCTGAACAGCTTTTGTCCTGCAGTGTGAATAAAAGCATGCCGTGATGTAATGTCAGATCCAACTCCATTTAGGTAGGGTACAGTAACAAGTGCACACTGGGAAAAAACAACAACAGTAAATGTTCTGGGGAGGCGGCTGCACCCATACTGTTTTGTACGAGCGCTTTTGAGAATGTGTCTGTTTCGATCAACTGAACCAGCACTGAGAAACAACACCACCATGCAGTCTAGTTAGCTTCAACAAAATTGGTTTATCAATTTGTTACCTGTGGCTCGAATGGAAAACGCTTGTCAACTTGCATTGTTTTGCTGTTGATAAAATGTGTTTGTGAGCCACACAGGTGATCAAACATTCTGCTTATAAAGGACACAGCCAGCGGTCTACAATAACTGTCACTGTTTAAAAAACACAAGTGAGCTCATTTAATGCTTTTGATATGGTTATATTCTCATCAGAGCCGCATCGGATCTGTTACTGGATTGGACTCTATTTAATGGTTGCCAGCTCAAAATAATTGGCACTACAAAAACAAACAGTTGCAAAATTGCTCTCTGTTTGTGACTTTTTGGCTGATTGCAGTGAATTTGGCATCTAGATTATCCCCTACATTGAATCTAATCCATGTCATAGGCACATTTTCCTCTGAGCTACACATCCATTGGACTGCAATTTTCTATTGTGATGGATAGGAAAATTGCTCAAATGTGCAGGATTTAAGACTTTTTTGTTATATAGACTGTTCATACCAAACCCTGTGCACATATTTCCAATTTTAGAGGAAAACAGTAACTGAGGTAATAAAAACATGGGCTGTTCACTGGAGCTATTCCCTGCAAGGAGTGAGCACTTTGCCTCGTAGCTGTTGATGCATTTACAATATAAGATGTTCCATCGTTTGGTTTTGCTCCGATAATATCACCATTATGATGTTTTGACGAGATAACCTGCGTGAAAGCAATGGGGGATGCAGAGCAGGGGCTCTCATCTTCTCTATGAGCCATAAGAGAGTCATGATTACGCAGCGGCAGCACCCCCTACCGGGCGGCAAATTCCCATTCACAGGCTGCGGTCCTGATGCTGAGGGATGGCGAGGATGCTGCACAGGGATGGGAGGGGAATATAAACCCGCTTTTGATCGAAAAAAATGTGGCACAGTCTCTGTGGCGCAATGGAATAGCGCGCTGGACTTCTAATCCAGAGGCTCCGGGTTCGAGTCCCGGCAGAGATGTAGATGAAAGTGTTGCGGCTTTTTGGATGAGGATTGAAATAGGTAGAGATATTGTTTTATTGCTTTCGCAATCACAATGAAGCTCACAAGGCAGCTTTGTATATAAAAATGCCGGATAGATGAACAGATGGATAAATAGAAAGACCAGGCTTCATGAGATGGGTTTTGCAGAGGCCACGTTGCATCTGGGCTGAATTGTTTCAGAAATTTCACATGGACAAGCTTTTGAAGCGCGCAAAGGTCAGCGCTTTAATATGCAGATTTCAAACGGGCAAAAAGCCTGAACCCACAGCTCAGCTGTAGCAGCACAGCACGGGCTTCGTTACCAGCCCTATTACTGTCCAGGCTGCACGCTCAGGCTCCGCTCTTATATACGGTTATCACGTAGGCACCGCAGGACAACACAGCGCCGCGCAGCCTCGTCGTGTGAAAGTCAGTGGACACGCGCGCGCACGCTCGCTCGCTCGAGCACGCTCCCAGCACCTGAGGCTGTCCACTCATTTAAGCCAGAGCAAAAGCTTTTCTAATGTAGCGCCAGCAACAAAACATTTAAAGCCGTTTCCGTCCTCATAACAAGTGTTTAATGATGCCAGATGCTGCATTTCAGCTCTCCCATTAGGTTTAGAGACAGAGGAAGAGAAAAAGACTCTTTGAACATACAGTAAATGACTCATAGTGTCAGAAAATGGTGTCGTCTCAACATTTTTGTCTGCAGATTTTGTATGGAATTATTGTCTATATGTGGCGGTGCAAGTGAATGACTTAGGATTGTGATAGTCATTATGTGTGGTTAAATTAGTGATATCAGAGAGGGGACCTTTCTGGAATCCTTTCAAGGACCCCTGAAGGTGGACTTTAGTTTCTCCATTAGAAAACCCAACATTACCCAAATCATGGGAGCCCAGAGCAGTGTAAAAAGCAGCTGTTTGCTTGAAGATCTCTCAAAACGCCCCGACTCCAGCCCCTCCCGGCTCCCCGTGGCTTTTATTATTTTGTTTTTTTTTCTTCAAACCCACCTCCCCGGTTTCAGTTTGTCACCACTGATTGGGCTGTCGTGCGGCTGCCGCCATCCATGTTTAACCCCATCATGCCTCCCCACACACAGACCTAATCCGCCAGTAAAACTAATCCTTAATCCTCTCTGGCAAGTTGAACAACCCCCCTCCCCTCCCTCCCTCCCTCCTCCCTCCCTTGGATCCTGATTCCCAAACGGGCCTGATGCATGAAACGTCAGAACTAGGCTGTGATAACGTTTAAAATGCAAAGCATGCCATTTTATAGGGCTGTAAGCATTATCACGCACAGACGTTATGAGAGCAAGCTATTATGCAAACTTTTAGGTGATTAAAAAAAGTCGCAATAAAGTTTCAGGTAGACTAGGAGCAGTATTGTAGGAATATGGGGAGTGACACAGAAAAAAGTCCCACAACTCCACAAGGCCAAGGACTCAGTAATATCATTACCATATTGCATATTATCCGGCCTACGGGAAATAGCAGCGGGCCTATCTGCAAGATATGGGTAATAGCTCCATAATATCAATGATAAGAAACATTATAGGCTACTGAGAAGCGTGACAATCAACTTGAGATGACCTCTGCTGCGAGATATGTAGGCCTAAACCTAGGATAAAAGTTAAGAGGGATAGACCTACTCAATATCAAACCTTTGAGCAGAGCTGCCAGTGGGAGTCCTACAGTAATGTGCCACCACAGGAGATAATAAAATACCATAACCCACGATAAGGTCAGTGTGGACTCACTGTGGAGTATTATAGGGACATTATGGTTATTTCCCGGTATAGTGCGATCACACTTCTCTATCTGCTCCATCTCCTTCATGTTGCTCTCAGCCAGTAGGCCCCCGCTCTGGCCCTGTTATCCCGATGGTACGGGCCAAATCGTATTAAAATCCCCTCCCTCCTTTCTTCCCTCCATCCCTCCCTCCCTCCCTTGTCCCCTCCCCTCCCTCTCGTCTTTCAGACAGACTGTTTTTGCTGCAGTGAACGGCAGCCGTGGAGAGAGAGCGAGAGAGAGAGAGAGATAAACACAGAGTGTGTGTGTGAGAGAGAGAGCGAGCAGAGGAAAAAGCAAGAAAAACAAAGAGTCAGGAGAAGGAACAAGGAGATAAAAAAAAGTCGATAAAAACAGATAGAGAGAAGGCTCCGGACAAGCGACTGCTGCGCATCAAAGGAGGGACCGTACTGGGGACCTTACTGGAGACCAGCGCCAACAAAACCCGACTCCGGAGGCGGAATATAACGGTGTGTGTGTGTGTGGTTGTTACCGTGCAGAGCTTCGCAGTTTGTATTGTTATCCAGGGTTAGACTGTAGTCTGTAGGGCGGACAGGAGACACCTGTCAGTGCTGACGCTTTTTCGTCTCCAGGAATGTATCTGTGTGCGCACTCTGGGTAGGTGGCTGTGTGTGTGTAATCCGTTATGCCAGAGAGAGAAAGAGAAAGAGAGAGAGAGAGGGCTGTATAATCCCTGAGTGTTTTATAATTTACTCTGAATATGCGTTTTGTTGTCGGGTTGCCTGTGCTGTACCCGACTCCTCTCCCCTCTTCTCTCCCGGCTCTGTTGGCTCTGTCGCTCTGCAAAAAAGCATCACAACTGCGCGCTGTGTGCAGCAGCCACCTCTCCCCAGCCTTTACAAGAGTCTCTAAATCTCATCCCATCAGCACCAGATATTCTGCAAGTACGAGCGAAGGTGTTGGAAACCAGCCTTCGACCTGAGAAACATTGCTCTGGTGCTCCCGCGGTCCGTCGCAGCGACGCAAGGCCACCACGAGCTGTTATCATTGTTATTATATCATCATTACTATTATTACTCCGTGCGTTAAGAGCAGACTGCACGAACTTGAGTTAAATCACGCACGGTGTGTCCGCGGTTATTTCCCATGGATGCACTTGTTCTAGTTTTGTTTTCATTTCTCGCCATCACTCAACAGGAAGGGCTGGAGCAACAATAAACACAACCCCCCCCCTCACCCTCACCCCACCCACCCCTCTCAATCCCCACATCCCATCCCATCCCATGCCCCCCCTCCCAGCCCCCACCCCACCCCACTCCTACATCCCACCCTCTATCCCCGCCCTAACCGCCCGCCCGTCCCGCAGGCAACACTCCTGCCACGGTTCCTCTCAGCGTTGGCAATGAGGGAGCGTTTCGCAGATGGACCGAGAGCTTACCTCGGCGCAGGCTATTTTAAGGAATGTGCGTGAGAGAAACGAGGGAGAGGGAGAGAGTGTGTGTGTGTGTGTGTTTGACAAAGAGAGGGAGAGAGGGAACGAATATCTGAGCTGCTATTATGCACGTTTGTCCGTCTCCAGCCTTGTGCAAAGCGCACCGTGTATTCTCAGCGGGCGACAGGTGCACCTCTCCCTCTGCTGCTGCTGTTGTGTGTGTTTTTTTCTTTCCTTTTCTCTGTTTCCCCCCCGACCAACTGGGGGATTGTTGCTTTGCGTTATTTCCAATTAGCCTGAATTAGTTGAAGCTCGGTTATGGGCTGTCCAAAACACTCGTTTTCCTTCCTTCCACATGCGCACAGCTTGTTAAAGTGGATGAATAAATTCCCAGTAATATGAACCCCCCCTGTTCTTCTCCCCTCATTACCACCTATAGCCTACTCCAGCACCATCACCATCACCATCCTTTCCGCTGTTTGGCTCTATCGCCACCCCCCCTCCTCTCTCTCTCAATCGCCTCTCAGTATGGTATGACACAAGCAGATCGATGAATACCCATGGAGCAACGCGTGAGCAACGGGTGGGCCAAGCGTTTATTCAGCAGCAGCCAACCAATGGCAGGGGACGCAATTAGTGGCCAGTCGGCTTGCCCTGCTTGTTTTCCTTATCTCTCCACTGCTCTCCCTGCAGGTGACACTCCAGAGCTCCTCTGCCCTCCTGAGGATTCAGTGAGACAGGCGGATCTGTGCGCCCGACCATGGCCTTCCCATCAGCCCCCTCCGCATTATGGAGTGTCAGCTTATTGACAGTACTATTCGCTGCTGCGGTTCACAGCAACATTATCTACGGTAAGCACCTCTCTCCCTCTGTATCTATCAGCCTCCTATTCTCTGTATCTCTCTGCCTGTCCCTGGGCCTCTGACCCTCCTGACCCTCTCTTTCTGTCTCCGGTGGTGCCCCTTATCTGTTGACTTGAGGCTTTTTTGTTGTTTCCTGTATTATGACAAGGGAATCAGAGAGCCGTTAATAAGCACATGGGACACTCCCACCTCCCCGGACCCCACTGGAATTTCTGCCGTTGTTTTTGAGGAATGTGTGTGACTTGCACGTGGGCGCAGGAGACCAAGCACACATGCCTACTACAGGTCCTAGCTAGAGGGACTTACTTGCCCCGTGGCTTTCTCTTTTTGCATTTCTCTCTCCACGACATCTTTATTCACCTACATACACTCACATAAAAGCAGGCACACGCTCACGCACTGGCATTCTCCCCTTCTTGTTGTTTACTTGCTCAGCATCTTTCTTTCTCATATGTGCGTGGATTATCTGTGTCAGAGGTTCATGCAGCCTTGTGATAAGAAGTAATCATCTTGTACTTTCTCAAATAGCATCACAGGAGTGTATACACACTTAACACACACACACACACACACACACACACACACACATACAGCACAGAGACATGACACTTGTCATGGCTGAAGCTCAACATTTGATGAGCTGGGCGCGGCTCAGAGTGGATGGTAAGAGAGGATTTGATGAGAGAAGCACTTTGTAATGATATCATCCCTGTTGTGAGCACCCAGTGAACAGGAATACACTGTCCAATGTGCTTTTCCAATTACATAACACTCAAGTGACTGGCTGCCGGTAATTCAACCTTTAGAGGGCAAATCGGGCTGATGGCGAAGAGGCGCATCATGATTGTCCCTCAATCCATAGAAAATTGATTGACTCAGGTAGAATCCTGTTGGCATTTTCTCATTACAGTAAGGATTTAATTGCGCAGAGTGTTTGGCATAGAACCGTAAGACGATATAGCAGGCAAGAAGGCTTCTAATAGACATTCCCTGATTTGCATTTGCAATATATATTCTCAGAGGCCCCTT
The DNA here is from genome assembly GCF_030273125.1 of Centropristis striata. Lineage (NCBI taxonomy): Eukaryota > Metazoa > Chordata > Actinopteri > Perciformes > Serranidae > Centropristis > Centropristis striata. Next base: position 30,781,036 of record NC_081527.1, read on the forward strand.
GCACTCACTTGTGCACACCCACACAATTGCAAAATCTGGATACATCTATGAGTGCACGGTGCATGCACATGCATGGACACATGCACAGTATACACGTGTATGCACACAGATATGCGAGCTCACGCATTACATTTACTGTACTTCCACTTCGTTTATCCACATCAGCTGTTTTTTTTTAACTTTCTGTTGAATTATGCATACTTGTGTTTCTGCAAGTTTGTGTATGAAATATGGGGAAGTGGAGGGTTGTCAGCATGAGCTCACAGTGGTCAGTGCAGTAAAAAGTGAGAAACAATCCGGCTGTGCCAAGAAGCCAGGATGAGGTCACCGCTAAACAAATGCAAATGGAGGCCTGTCAAGGTCTCTGAAAGCGGCTGAAGATGAGAAATGCACAAATAATCTCCAGATTCAGACACTGATGATGAAATATCAATCTCTCGTCAGAGTGCTGACCCCAACCGTGTAGCTCGTTATTGAAACCCAGGCAGCGGTTCGTTATTTGGGTCCGAAAACGATTTTGGCTTGCATTCAGACTCACGTCACATTTGATTAAGGTGTGCCTAGCGGGAGGCCTGACCATGCATGACCAATTCCTGCTTTGGTTTCACCTAAGAGCTGTTTTACATTATCATGTCAGTCAAGGAGAGTAATTAAGCCTGGGACGTCTGACGGTGTTTAGGAGATGAGAAAACACGTCAAAGAGCGCAATTGGGAGTAGAAAGGAAGAATGGATGTAGTGCTGACTTAACATTTTCAGTGTGCATGTTGGTAACCATTAAGTTGTACGAAGGTCTATTTGTCAATAATTTTTGCTATCAAAGCACAATTGAATACTAATATTAACCACACTGAAAGAAAACAAATATAGAAAGTGCAGTGAAATCAATCACAACCACTTGTAAAAAAAAAAAAAATGTAATTATCGTGCTACTAAGACAATCGGAATAAGAATGCCTAATTTTTTTCAACAACAAAATACAAGAATTTTTCTCGCTTGAAGTGTATACTGACAGTTTTCCAGACAAGTTTCCACACATTTGAGCAATGTGGCAAACAGTGGCGTTGCAGCCTCAGAGGAAAATGGTGTAAGCTGCAGAGCTTTGGTCCATCGCTCACATCTGCTCCGATCTGTCTGATTGGTGTTGTTGTGACACAGCAGCAGAGCCGTTAAGTAGAAGATGGAGTAGGGAGGGGTGGGCAGTCAGATAATGCCGTCATAATGGAGATCTCCATGCTAAGAGGCCCTGGAACAGAAGGGTCTACTTAGCATAAATAATTCAATGTTATGTATCAGAGAGGAAAAACGATTAGCTCAGCAAATCAATGCAACAGCAGATGAGCCATCAGAGAGCAGGACTGCCTATCACTGCTACACTCAGAGTCCACAGGCAGACTGTTTGTCCCTTTCCATTATTCAAAGAAGGAAAGGGGAGAAAAAGAGCTTCTCTATGAGTTATGGGGTTGATTATCATCCAGCAACCAACAGGCTGCATGTCACGACCTCTTTAAATCCCTGCACAACTCTGGACTCCCAGCTCTCCTACTTCCACTGACCCATCTTCATTTAATGTATGTCAAAGTCAGGGTAAGGACAGCACTAACTCTGTTTTTTTTTCTGGATTTATCTGTGACCAGGCTTCCTTAGAGCGAGTGAACGAATCGGGGAGACACTAATTGCGCGGCATTTGACATATCCATTTCCACAGCTGGATGTGCAGCCATGCACTGCGGATGGAAAGTGCCTCTCAGAAGGGCACAGATTAGGCATGCAATTGGCCGGCTGTGCCCTGGTTCTGTACTGCTGACCCAGTTACCTCGGGGCTGCTGTGGAGTGTGGAGGGTCCGTCAGCCTGAGCAATCAGCAGACAGTGTGGGTTGCAGAGCTCTGTGGCCTCCCATCAGCCACCTGGACCTCAACTCCATGGCAGCCTGATCCCAGACCCCGGGAGAGTGTTTGCGTTAGTGACAAGAAAACATGCCTAATAGTTTATTTACCTCTCAGAGTTCTGCTGGTCGGAACAAGTGAATGGAGCTCGATGCTTCCAGCTGAGGCCAATAATGAATAAGGATTAAAGGACGGGAGCAGTGTGGACCAATCGTTAGTGTGGTAAGATTTACAGGCGGGAGGGCTCTGCATGTGTGTGACTCTGCCAGCGGTTCACTTTATCCTGCCACAAAATGGGCTCCTTCCCCCCTGGACCAGCTCTTTCTCACTGGCTTGTTGCCCACTTCCTGTGTGTGCTGCTGTTGTTTACTGTTGACTTCCTGTGTGCCAAGATGGGGGAACATTTGGCTAATACACAGTACGGCTAGCACACAATAGCAGTAGGCGGTTTGGATGGGAGGCCTCTGCCTGTTAACAAGGCTGACTGATAAGCAGTGACTCATTAACAAGCCGAGGTACACAGAGCCTGGGGGAATTACCGCCTAGCCACTGTGACATTAATAAGAGGCCTAAGCTATTTTTCCATTTGGCTCTGCTGGCACCGGGCTAAACCAGTGGTTTTCAATCTCGACCCTGGCTATTTACTGGCTCCAGTGCTTTTTCATTTGTTTCAGCCACTGGTTACCTGGTCTGATTGGAGCGGGGCAGATCGGTATTGTCAATGTGGGTTGCAGTTAATGACATCTGCTGCTTCAATAGAAAACCAGACACCCCTCATTAGTTTTCTGCAGATTTATTCAGAAACATCTGGGGAGGAGCCCAATTAATTCTTCCCATGCCAATTAATTAGCAATATGTTGTTTTTTAAAAGTAAAAAGACAATGACAGTCCAACGCATATCCTATGCTATTCAATCAATGAGGCTGACAAGGTTTTGACAAATATAGATCCAATTAGGCAGCCAGAATACCTCAGTAGAACATGCAGAAGCAACTGTCTCCTATCAGAATTTTTAAATCCAAAGCCATATTACTTCCATTGTCTTGCTTGTTTTTTTTCTCCTCTGATCCTTTTAAGTGTTTTGTCGTTCAGATCAGTTTTGTGATTATAAATTGGATCCTGATTGGCTGGCATTAGTTTGCAACAGATTCACATCTGGCAGAAAACCAATTATTTCTCCTGTTCATCATGCCGATTAATTAAGGCGCTGTGGCTGATTGATTAAACTCCCAACAAAGATCCAACCATGAGCACCAGAGCCCTGGGGATGATTTGCATCGTACATTATGCACATTGCTGTGTCTTCATGTTATCTCCATATAGCTCCTCAGACGTGCTGAAACATCGCACATGCATAAGCGTCACGAAGAGAAAACTCACAGCTCAACAAGGGACAAGTGTTGATAAGTAATTTGTGGCTAAATTAAGCAGAATTAAAATGCAGCGGCGCGCCAGTATCATTGGATCTTAAAGGCATCAAGAGCACCCAAACAAGACTCCATTAGACCTCATCAATCTAAGGCAGATCTCATCCACCCAGGCCCACTCAGGCAGTGTGAGATTAAATCAGAACAGATCAATCTCACCTGCTAGCATCATAATAACACCAAATGTCATTTGGAAACTGAAAGAGAGAAGTGCACTTGAGATTTTGCAAAGCGGTAACACACTCAGCTTCCTCTCAGGTGCTCTTAGAAGACACAACACTCTGCAGCAACGCAGGGTCGAGAAAATTAGGGGTCCAGCGTTTGCAGAGCTGTCAGATTTAAATCATCACTTCACAAAGGCTCCGACGATTAAACAAACCTAACAACATCAGCCTTAGAATAAATTAATTCACTTCATTTCCAACGACAAGAGCCCTTATTATTGCACTCCGCACTCAACTGGCTTTTCCTTTGATCAGGCCCCTCGCTCTCGCCACCCGCCAACCCCACCCCCCACCCTTTTCTCCCATTACCTGCCGGAATTCTCCGACGGGTGTTTTAATTGATTGCTGCGGGGGTGGAAATCACCCATCCTGTCATTGACGCATGGCTGGTCAGACCGAGGGCTTCCTGGAAAGGTGTATCTGTTTGTTGAAGCCCATCACGGCGCTGTGTGAAGCTCCAGCGATGACGGGGTGCCGGAAGACGCGAGTGCGTGGCTGTAAAGCGCAGCATTTGTATTGATTGAGTCTGAGTGCTGAGGGTTTCCCCCAGAGCGCATGAGCCCCACCAATGAAAGAGCAGAGGTTGCTCTTGTTTATTGCCTCTTTTTGATGATGCCATCACTTCAGCTGGTGGTGGAGAGTTAGAGAGTGTGTCTAGGGGTGTGGATCTTATCGCTGATACCACAGCCGTAAAGCCATTTTAATTCACCTGTGTGCTCTCTTGGGAAGTCTCTGTAGTCTGGTTTCTGCTGAGGATATCAATGCCCATTCAGTGGATGGCGAGGCTTATGTCAAGCCTCTAACATAGTACTGTCACATATACAACAAGTGTTGGTTAAAGTGTTGTGAATATAAACTCTCATGGACATAAATCCCTCGAATTTGAATCATTGCAACATTTCTGTATTTACTTATTACTGCATTCTCCTTTGAAATACTTCTGAACATGCTGTTTTGCTGCAAGCATGCAGCTTCTGTGTCAGCAAACCTGACACACTCTGCCATTCCACTCCCCCCTCTATATTATAACTGTAGATGACTGTTTAATTGAAATAAATTGTGATATATTGTGATAGCATTGAATTGGCCACAGTCTGACGCGTAGTCTGGCATACAGCTTTACCAGCTGATCCAATGTCAAAGTGAATCTGAAGCCAGACTGACAGACAGAGTCCTTGAGGCTGTGTCCTGTCTTGGCACACACAGCAAAGTTTTAGATAGTCTTAGCATCGACTGACTGCTTAGCAGTCAGAGCAATTACACTGAGTGCTATTTGTAGCTTAAAATCTGAAACAAAAGTTATTATAAAGCAGTTTTTCTGTATGTTTTTATTGTTTCAGATGCAGGTTTATTGTGTCGTGAGATAGTTTAAGCATTAAAACCTTTGGATGGTATAATTATTTAGGTTTTGTAATGTAACACAGCTACTTCTCAGTGGAGTTTATTTATGGTTCCACTGCACTGCTGCACTCCTTATGCCTCCCAATCACACTTTACCACTCTGCTTAAATGCTCATAGCTCCCATATACATTTGCTTTTAAAATGCAGTCTGTATTATTTAAATGTCCTTTGCATTTATACACTACCTGGCATTTAATGTACGTGTTTTCATCATCATTTATGGCTGCACTGTAATTGGATCAAATTTGTCACGCGCCCTATGCAAAGCAAGGAAGTCGTTTCGAAGGTTGCATTGTCAACAGGAACAAGCATGACGGGTACAGGATCATTAGACTTGATACTATAGAGCCTGGATTTACTTTTCATTGAAGTGGAAAAGGTCGTCTTTTATGAGTCTTTCCTGGAAGGCAACAAAAATGATGACGTGAGGTTTTTTGCTGCAGTTTGCAACTACTGTAAATGCTATAGAAGAGGAAAAGCAGCGAGAACTGGTGGGAAAGGAGTGTGGTACTGCCGGTGTCTTTGGAGAAGCTGAGCGGGCGGCAAACTTTTGGAGCGAGTTTAGACTTTTTCTGCACTGTTTGCAAGATGTGAATGCACACTGTGTGGATTGTATTTACTCCTGGCTGAGGTTTGATCACCTCTGTAGGTGGTCTGAAGGACCTGATAACTTCCAGATCGTAATGTGCGTTTACTCGATGTATTAGCAGTGATATTCACACAGTTATTGCATTTTAATAAAAGGTGTTTGCTTGCTTTTGTGTGTTAGATTGATTGTTTCTCCATCAATGCCACAGCGTAGACACCTAACACAATGAAGATCTTCATTGTTTGAATACTTTGAGCTGGTACCTGCTGAAAACAGTGACTGTGATCTACAGGAGGAATAACTTCCCTTTCATAAGATCTGCTTCTCCCACCTCTTCTTTTCTCAAAACGAGGAAATTATGTTTTGTAATTTAATATTTCAAAAAAGAGCAGTCTGTTTTATCAACAGACAATAAAATAAGCTTGTAGGACTAATCCTGTTATTCTTGATTTTTTATAGACTGACATCCTCCGTGTTTTCCAGTGACAGTTAGTGCAGGGAATATATTGCCTTCCCTGAAACATTAAATAAGGTCAGCCGATCAATCAAGCAGTCAATCATTGTGATGCAAGCTGAAGCTTCAAACTCACTCACTGCCCAGTGGACAGGTGCAGCCTTGGCTTTTATTCTGCATCTGGCCCTTGACACTGATCAGGGCATGATGAGTACATGATGGAGTGGATGTGGCTTTTTTTTGACGATGAGGCCATCGCAGTTCTATTGAGTCTGAGTGCTGAGGGTTCCCCCAGAGCAAAGGAGCTCCACCAATGAAAGAACAGAGGTTGCTCCTGTTTATTGCCTCTTTTTGATGATGCCATCACTTCAGCAGGTGGGGAGTGTGTCTGTAGGGGGGATCTTATCGCTGATACCACAACCGTAAAGCCATTTTAATTCACCTGTGTGCTCTCTTTAGAGTTCTCCCTCGTCTGAGGATATCAATGTCCATTCAGTGAAAGGGGAGTCTTATCAAGCCTCTAACATAGAACCAGTGTTGGGGAAAAGTATATTAACTCTCATGGACATAATTCCCGCTAGACAATAGGTGCAGGGAATATATTGCCTTCCCTTAAACATTAATAAGGTCAGCCGATCAATCAAGCAGTCAATCACTGATGCAAGTTGAAGATCAAACACTGGCCAGCCTTGGCTTTCATTCTGGATATGGCCCTTGACACTGATCAGGGTATGATGAGCACATGATGAGTGGATGTGGCTTTTGACGACGAGGCCATCGCCGTGCCATGTAACTCAGCGCTAGTGCGCTGGTTGAAGACAAAGGCACCAAATAGGCATCTCTAATCTCCCTGCTGAATGAATCCGAAACAAAGAGAGGAGGAACGCAGACATAGAGGCTTGGACACACATAGGATAAGCTGATTACCCAGGAAAGGAGGGAGGGCGAGGGAGACAGAGGGAGAAAGACAGAGGCATGCACGTGAACAAGAGAAATCCATACAGTAATAGCATGCAGGCAGGGAAATGGAGGAGGAGGGGTAGTGATAAAAAAAAAAAAAGCGAGCGCACTCTAATGATGGGGTGCACAGACCGGAGAGAAAATGAAAAGAAACAGCGTAGGGAGCAAGGGAGGAAGAAAAAACACACAAGAGAAAAAGGTGAGCGTTTAAAAGGACGAGGCATGGCGCGCTACATAGAGCATGCAATAGGAAAATGAAGGGTATGCATATTTGACTGTGATATCCTCCTTAGGCACGCGACGCAATCAAAAACAGGACATTATGCAAATGTGAGGCAGCTACGGCAATATAATCGCTACCTGAGTCATTTCACCTGCTCTGCTCACTAGTCGCTATATATACAAACGGAATTACACCCAATCCAGGTGTACGGGCTAAATATACAGCTAATTAAAATTAATGAGATTTACTTAGAAAAGAATATGCTCCCTCCCTAAGCTGCTTATCCCGGCATGAGAATCTAGTACACACATTGACACACACATATACACACCTTTGTGTAGGTGCTCAAAAATACACACACTCCGTTGTGATTCACTTTCCTTCACTTCACTTTCTCACAACCTGCTAGGCAGACTGTTAAGAATCCTGCACACACACAAACAGTCTGTCTGTCTTTCGGCCGGGTTCCCTCTCGAGCAGACTTAAGCGAGCTACTTGTTCAATGAACGCGCAAGTTCTTGACACACACACTCACATGCACACAGACATATGCATATAGACACACATTCACAGGGCTTCTCAGAGGTGCACACACATTAACGTGTAAACAGATGATAACACACTTAGAGAAACAATTAAAAGAACACATATGTACATATTTATGCATGAAGGCATGCACAAGTGTGCACACACACACACACATTAACATGCACACAGATGTATTCAAATACAGCTTTGAAGGCCCTCTAGTCCTTACTTAAACAAAAATACCCCTGTGAGCCAAGCTGTTGACTGCCAGGCGAAAAATTGTGTGTATGCGTGTCCGCCTAGCTATCTGTGTGAATGCATAAGTGTGTGTTTTGCAAGCCAGCCAATGGACTCATATATATTCCCCACACAGCATAACACTTCTGTATATACACGGTGTAGGTATTTGATATGTAAGGTTTCCCAAACTGCTTACAGACAATTTTTTTCCCCATAAGGTGGTGTCCAACCAGCGATGCTCCATTTCCTAGCGAGCAAAGTGCTGAGTAATTAAACGGCTCTTCAAGCCCTCTATGTTGAAGGAGTAGAGGGGAGGGGGGGACCCTGGGAAAATGACACTGCGCGAATTAATCACACACTTTATTAACAGACTTAGGTTTCGGTGGAACACTGCTGTCTCCACCGCACTACTTGGCACCCAACCAACTTATGTCTCATCCAACCCGGTGCACACTCGTACTAGCACGTACGGTAGCCTACACATGCACTCACACTCACTGGAGTACTCAAACACACGCTCCTCTTTTTTTTTGTCTGGTTCTATCTCCATTTCTCTCCTTCTGTCGCGGCTTCATTTCTCAGGCTGCCTGGTGAATACTTGAATGTCATTATGACTTTTGTTATCAAAAGGAAACAGCGGGCTGGACTGAGGAGTGCATGCCAGACCTCCCGTTCTCTCATGCTGAGAGTGCCGCAGCATGTCGAGTGCTATTTTGATTGTTTCTGCTTCTTTTCAACAAATGGACAGGCGTTTTTAAAAGGACAGATTTATTGACACAGCTCCTGCTGCGAGGCTCACCCGGCCCACGTGGTCTAGCCTCTGAAAGGAAAACCCCCTCTCTGTAGGGTTACAGTACAATCACTCTCCATTGGACTGAGTGTCAATGAAAATGACTGCATATCTACCGGCAAATTCGTCCCATTTGCGTAATGCATCGACAGACGGCACAAGTGAACGATATAATTGAGTTAATGAGCTACATGCCCTTATCTGCTGTTCATTCATATGGGCAGCCCGAGGCGTGACGACTATCAGCCTCTTACACAGGCTACTGTATGTTTGATGAGTCCCTTCAAGGGAGAATTTGATAATGCAGTCGAACTTCCTGAAGGCAAACTGTTTTGATGTGTGAAGCAAAGAAGAAGGAGTTTATCCTCTGCGTTTCTGTTTTTTTTTCTCCCCTTCTTGTTCTCTTATTCTACTATGAATATTTAAATATTATTGTGATTTATTTATCGTGGCTCAGTGTTCAGCTCCACTGAGCTATTTTCAGGTTGATATCTTCACAGGCAGGAGGGAGGGGAGGCATATAGACTTGTACATGGGAGGTGTCATGCTTGACTTTGTGACAGCGCTCGGCGGCGTGCCTGGGAGAGCATCTTTTTGTTGTTGTTTGAAGGGTTTTGTGACATTTTCTGGTTCTTCCCCTCGAGGGGAAGAAAGACTCAGAGCTGGCCTGGTTTCATCAACCTCCCGGTACAATTTACAGAGGTTTTGTTTTGAAAGGACGGAGGGACAAAGGAAGGGTCATTTACGTCATAGGGTCAGTTGCCGGTGGCAAGACGGTTACGTGCTGACATTTCTTGGAAGCACTGTGTTACACTTGGATGGAGCAAACATGAAAGCCATGGCAGCCTGGTGCTACCTACCACCCCATTGTGCAGAGTGAGTCCTTCAGAAGAAAAGTTGGACATCAAAACAATCTTTAAATGTGCTTTAAATTTATCAATATATATGAACATTTTTTTAGAGCTGGGTAATAAGGGCAACATCTGTTATCCTGATAGAGGTAATTTCAGATCCATATAATGATATATATCATGATACAAAATGTTTTCTGGTAATTTAATGAATTAAAAAAAAATACTGTATATATGAAATGGTAAAGCCAAGTTTTGTATGCTCCCAAGTTGCTCCCATTTGCTACGTAAAAGTGCCATCTGAATGAAATAAGTATTGTCGTAATGCAGTTTAGCTGCTTGTTTTTTCACATTGCAAAATAAACCATTACAATCTCAGTCCTTTGCTCAAGATGCAAAGAGTTTAATTTAATGTGATTGAGGCAGGTCACATATCTGGGGCAAAGACTGACATCAAGAATGTTTCAAGTCCCCGAGGACCATTCAACGTCAAGTTGCAAGTCTTCATAAACTGAAGGCTGATCATCAACACAACACGACATGTTTCTATCCAATACATAGCTAACACCAAATCTTTTAATGCAAGGACATAATAAATCTGTAGCCTATATTTTAGGCTGTGCTACCTGACACTGGCTTATTTATTCCAGAGCTGAAACATTTAGTCCATTATCAATTAGACCAACAACAGAAAATCAATTGGCTTGATTATTGAGTAATTGTCAAAAGTCAATTTGTTCTTAATTTTGCAGATTTGTGGCTTTTCTTTGTCTTATGTGATAGTAAATGGAATAGGTTTTGGACAAACAATTTGAAAATGTTACCGCAGGTTTGGGAAAGATTTTATAGACCAAGCAATTAATTGAGAAAATAATGAAATTGTTCGGTGATGTAGTAATCGTTATTTGCAGTCATTCATTGTTGTTGCATTTAACTCAAAACATGAGACTTGTTTTTAGGTAAGATGCACTAGTCAAATAAAGTAGTTTGGGAGTGAAGTCCCAAATCTCAAGTCTCCAGCTCTGTTGCACAGTAACTGACATGTGACACGTTAACGCCACACTGCTACCATGTGTCCAGTTAGTGTGTCCTTGGCTGAGACACTATCTGCTCAGTCATTGTGCCTGGCTCTGTTGGTGAGCATCAGCTAAATGGCCGACATGTAAGACGCACAGTAATTCCATCTTCAAAAATCCAATCATTTTTACTGGCAGTTTCAGATTAGTCGGAGCCAGTATGTCATAAATTGACTGGCATATATTCTCCAAACAATAGAAGTCTGTCACAGCTTATGTAGACACAGCTAGCAGTGGTTACAGGGGACATGCTACCCATAGTGAAGGAGTGACAACAGAAGGCAGGAGGAGGCGATGGCGGTCTCTCGCCGAATTGTCACTCTTTCAATTTGGTTCATCCCCAATAAACTACTGCTGTCAAATTTCCAAATTTACTGTCAGAGATGAATCACTTAACTCCCTCCAATCAACTTGTGTTGCACTGTTTGAAATGAAAACTGAAATCTTCACCTGAATCAAGCTTGGCATCTTCAATTTCAATCAAGAAATACCTGATAAAAGGAACACTAATCAGCGCGACACCGTCAGACATTTAATAAGAGCAATTTATTGTATGTAGGGTCATTTACTGACACTCTTACACACAGAAGGAAGCCAATTGAACAAATAGTATTCATAAACACAATTTAATATTCGCATTAGCTTCTTTCTGTGTAGAGAAACACACGCTGAGATGTTCAAACACTCGCACACAAATATCCCATTAACAAAGCTACAGTGGCTTTATTTGAAAAGCACCTCACTGTAGGGAGAAGTAAAAAACGTGCGTTTATTTGACAAACATCATACATATTATTCTCTCATTTTTGAAAACAGACTGAAATAGGACCTTTAAAGCTTCACTTGAATACTATGATGATACATATTAATAATTCAGAGTGCCAGACATGATAGACAGTATGATAGATAACTATTTATACTGCACTTTCAAAGTAAAGTCACAAATGTCTTCACTGTCAGAAATGAAAGTCCATTAAAAAAACAAGAAATGAAAACGGTGATGCAATATCTGCCATTTGTCGGATGATTTCTCCCAAAGCGCCGCCAAGGCTGCATACATTTTTGAGCATTGGTGGCCCGGGGGGGAATCCCAAACCATGACAGTGTTTGTGCAGAGATCTATCCACAGAGAGATAAAGCCATGCTGCAGATTTTATGCAAGATTTGAGTTGGGAAGGCCAGTTTAGGATGTCCTTCTTTTGGGAAATAGTCATCTTTGAAATAACAATAATTCCTTTCTAAAAGAGGAATATTCAAGGTGCTTGAACTTTATTAAACCTTCTGCTCAATTTCAAACATCTTCACGGTCAAACAGTACGTTTGCTTGATTATTGGTACCAAGGACAAACAGCAGTAGCTCACAATTGATGTAAGTAATATATAGTTTATATACTCCTGCATGTAGCTCTGTACACAATATGTATTGTCAAAATGAAAATGTTACATTATCTTTAGATATTTCCTAAATATTAAATTGAAATAGTTCAATAAATAAAAACAATCCAATAGATACACGAATAACTTCTAAAAATCAATTTCTCGTGTATAATTTCTTTCTGCAGCTTTGCTTTGAGAAAAGTTAAGGTTATTGCAAATAAACTAGTCTATCTGAGGTAAATGAAAAAGGCTTGTATTTAGTAAGAAAGTGAAAATGTCAAACAATCATAGGATAACTAGACTTAAGTATATATTTTTTTTATTTGAAAGTTCGGTCCCCACAGTGTCTGCTCAGAAAAAGGAGTATGATTCATTGAATTACTAGAAAACATGCCATTTTGTGACAAATATCCTTAAAAAGTCCCTATATTTGGACAGAATGTTTTTGCAATTTCGCCCAGCCTTGGATGGAGAACTCTCTCAAGTTATGACACATAGAATATTATCTGTCTAAAAGTAGCATATCCAAGGTAACTGAGCATTCTGTTTGTTTTTTTTGAGATGTGCCACCTGAAATTTATAAAAGCCTTTAGTGTAGAGTTTGAAATAGGAATGTGAGTCGATCTGCCTTTCATTTACAGTAGCAAGACGGTGACCTTAAGATCCTACAGATTCCACTTGATGTGATGGAAAACTCAATTTACCAGACGTTTTGTATCTGGGTTTTTTCTTTGGCACATAGCCTTGTAGAGAAATCTGGTTTTTCACGACAGAACAAGACTGAAATTCATAGTACAGCCACACTAACCGCTCTGTGAGGCTGCATTTCTGATAGTGTAGCCTCGAGCTAAAGGCTTACATCAGCATGCTAACATGCTCAAAAATACTATACTTAACATGCAGGTGAAGTATTTCAGTGCTAACGTTTGATCATAAACCAAAGTATTGTTTGCCATGAGATGAAACGTTAGAAGATTACCAAAGTTATCATAAACATTGCTACAAAATTTCATGGAGATTCGTCCAGTATATAGTTAGTAAATGTTAGTAAATATTTAAGTCTGGACCTATAGTTGTGTCACGATTAGGGTTGCAAATGGGTGAAAACTTTTTTCCAGAAACTTTCCATGGGAAGTTAATTTTGGAAATACTGAAAAATGGGAATTATGGAAATTTATGGGAATTAACTGTAAATTGGGGGTAAGTAGGTCAGTAATAGTCTTGTGCTCTTGGCTCAAAAGTCTGGTCCAGAGTTCTAGAAATCATGTGTGCATGTGATGGAGGAATGTACAGTGCATGTAGGGGGCGTGGCCTCAGTCGCCCTGCAGTAAGCAGTGTGCTATGTGCACGTTATTCAGGAATAGCAGAGATATTCTTGTACTTGCATGAAATCTAGTTGTTTTAGTTAATGCTAAAATATATTTCTTCCCAACTACATTAAAGTTCCCGTTAAGGGCCAACTTTCAATTGAGTAAATTCACGGTTTATTCCCATATATTCCCCTTAATTCCCATGAACAGTTTTCAATTCCTGGAATTTTGCAACCCTAGAAACGATCCAGATATATTGATCTGAATCAATATATCTATGAAATGATCAATAATCAAATCTAATTAAAGCAAAGCGAAAATATCAATACATTGAATTATATTTAAGATTTTCCTAAATTTTGAATTTCCCATTCTAAGAGATAGTGTAAAGAATAGATTGTTGTTCATTAAAGTGGCAAGATTGTAAAATCATATTTTGGTGCCTTTTGTGAGTTTATATAAATGTAACTGATTGTGTTAAATGGGCACATATATTGTCTCATATTGATCACAGGACCATTAAATAAATCAAACTGAAATTGCATCATGGCCGACTTTGTGATATCAGCATAATGGTTTTGTTGTGCAAAGAACAGTATTGTATTGAGATAAAGCTTGCAGGTAAATGAGAATCTATTACTGATTAAGAATCTGAAGGACCAGAAATGTAAATAGAAAATGAAGAAAAAAAAAAGTTAATTATGACATGCAACATGTGTCAGCATCCCCCCCAGCCCCGCCTTCTCCCTCAGCTGTGTAGTAGTCAGAGTGTCAATCACAGGAGTCCCCGCGCCCAAGCCAATAGACAGAAGACAAATTACCATTTGGAGCGGAACCCGGCTATAAATGCGATTGGGTTGGATTTGAGTCTGCTCTCCCGGCTTTGGATTTGAATAGAATAGAGTCTGTCCTCTTCTTTTTTTTTTGCCTCCGTGGCTTCAGAAAGCAAGATTAGATAGAGGTAGGGAGGGGGGAGAGACACACAAAGAGAGGAAGAGACGCAGAGTCAGGAGGAGACAGAGGAGAAATAGGAGAGATAGAGCAAGGAAGAGCATCCACGGGTCTTTAAAATTGCAAAAGCCTTAAAATGAATCGAAATTTAAGACCTTTTAAAAGTGTGAAAATGTGTGAAACGTCTGAATTAGAGGCCTTATTTTTCCACCACTCCGTGATAAGTTTCTTTGTCCTGTATGTCTTCTCTTAGATTATTTCAGAGCAGGCTGGGGTTAGCAGTACAATAGGCTGCGTAATGTTTTATTCATAATTTCTGCATTAGTAAACAAAATTGGACTTCGTGTTCCTTAACAAATAATTTTGTGTTGTCCTTTTTGTTAAACCGGCCATTCATAATTTTAGATTTTTTATTAGCTGTTCTGAATCACAAATAACTTGCTTTTGGCAGTTTTATAGTGTTCTATTTGTAGCATTGTAAGATCTGTAAGCCCTCGCCACATTTTGACAATAAAGTAATTACCGTAAACAAATGACACTATTACCAGGAAGATTGTCAGCCTCTAAGGGCCCCTGTGCTGCAGTGTCCTATCAACTTAGATGTAGCAGGAAATCTGCTAGATTGAACACAACACAAAGAGATGATGATATGCGCACTGTGTATCATGTAATAGTGAGCCTCATTTTTAGCCACATGCATCTCGTGTTGACATGATTTGTTTAGACTCGAATAATTGATTGAAAATATTAATTCTTCCATACATATTAAGTTTTTACCTCACAGGATATGAGTCATATTCAGGCTTATCCTTCTGCTATAGTGGAACATCTCTCCACTTTGTTTGTATTCCTTTAAACCAATCACAATCATCTTGGCTTGTGCTTAGCCCAGGATGCAGTGATGGTGCCCCTTATAAAAAGATGGTGAAAAAGGAAGGAGAATGCCTGGTTACCAATGGCGGCACAGTACACATCCAGTGAGTCAGACTATTTCCCATCAAACTACCATATGTATTCTACAATATGTACATTGTCAGTTACACATTGTCATACTGCTGACAGGCTATTTAATTGGGCATAACATATTAAAGTACAAGTACAGTGACATATCTGAATAACCTGAGGGAATAGATCAATTGAGTGGTGCAAAGTCATGTATTTTGCACCTGCACATAGAGATCTACCAAAACATCGGCGGGCCGATAGATTGGGCCGATATTTACGTTTTTTGCTTGTATCGACATCGGCCGATGCATGCATGCGTTCGCCGATCAAACCAGGCAAGGCTCGGTACAACATCTGCCATTCTCTGGTGAGCTGCTGCTGATAGCGGAAAAAAGAAAAACACATCAAATATGTGGATCATCTGAGGCGCCACCACCTCGAGGCCTAGAGCAACATACACATTGTTTGCTATCCAACTGTTAATATGTTTTGTTTGTTGTGTTAATAAATCTTTCTTTTTTTGTTTAAATTGAGACTTGTGTAACATTTGTTATCATTGTGTCATTTTTATCATGTAAATGGAGGGAGAAAAGGCAATATCGTCTTCAAGATTTGGCCCAAAAAAAATCGGCAGCACGGGATCGGGATCGGTTAAGACTGATGTCAAAATAATCGGTATCGGCATCGGCCTTCAAAAACCTGTATCGGTCGACCACTACCTGCACACATCATATAACTGCATTTTTTGGATTTGCATTCCTATTTTTTGTTTTTATTTATTTTATTTCACTTGGTCTTTCTTTTATTTACTTTTATAATATCTGTCATGAGTTGTTTCTTCTTGATAACATCAGTATTCTTATCCCGCTTTCTTTTTTTTTTTGATGATTTATTTATTCATTTTTCGCTCAACTGGTTTCCATCTCCTAAAGTGAGAATATCGTCTTGCTTTTTTGAGCCTTGTATCTGTAAATTTACATTCATATCCATTAATTTGGACGATGCTTTTTTCCAAAGCAGTTGACAAATGAGGTACAACCCAAGCAACAGAAGCCCCAACACTCAGTTCCATGTTCTGTCTGACACTGGTGCCAAAAGGTTGCAGGTGTATGAAGTAAAACACGAGTGCATGGCAAATGAGGAAGCTTTTTTTATGTGAGAGAGACAAATATAGACCGAGACCGAGCCAGCAATTTAAAGGCCCCACCGGGTTGCTGTGATGGGCATTCGTCTTCATTTGTCAACATTTCATTTCTTACATGAGTGATCAACTAATCAAAAATAACTGATGGATCGCTAATAATGAAAACAAAGGTTAGCTGCAGCCCAACATGTGTCACATTTAGACTGCACAAGGCAACATTTCATTTGAGCGACTCCCTTGTGGCAGCAGGAGATTCATTAGCTCGTTAGTGAGGGACCCATTAGCCAGAAGTCATGTGACGACGTAATCTTCGGTAATGTAGGTATCGTAGTGTCAGTAATCTTTGCCCTCCTCTTACCTGCGTTTGTGCCCGATGAGTGGCCGGTGGGCAGGCAGGTGGCTGCTCGGCTCACTTTCTTTGGGCAGCTCATTCAGCAGCATCTCGCTGGTGTTCTTGCACTTGAGGTTTGATTTATGTGCAGTTTGCCAAGAACATTTCCTGCTACGACATCATGTTGGTTAATTAGGACAAATGTGGAAGGTCTCAGTAGTGGGATGCTCTTCTCTGCTGAATCCAATGAAGAATGTGTGATAGCATGTGCACTAGTACATTAAAATATGGCCTATACCTTAAAAAACCCTGATTCTTTCTGAGACCTGCAGAGAGCCTGTGGAGGCACAGACAGAGAGTGTGCTGTTGCGACTGAGGTCTGGGTTATTTCAGGATGGTTGTCTTGCAGTCTAATGTGGTTTGGCACTTGTGTGTCTAGTCAGGAGGAGATATATGGCTGAATTTGCCTTGAGTGGCTGGCTGGTTTCTGAATGGATGCGCTCTGGTTTCTCTGGTTGCTGATTGCTATTTTCAAGACTTTTCTCTTCTATTTTTCTTCCTCATTTTCCTCTCTGTGTCACCCTTTGTCTTATCTTCCCTGCTTCTGGTCGTGTCCTCCTTTCTCCTCTCTTCTTCTTAATTTCCCTCTCTTTCTCTTTGTGTTTGTCTTTTTTCCTCTTTATTTTCCTCCCTTTTTATATCTCACCCAATTTCTTTTATTTTTGGCCTCTGTCTCCTTTTTTTATTGTTTCTTATTTTTTCCGAAGCCTTTTGTCCCTCATTTCCTTTCCTGCTTTATTTCTCCTTTCCCTTCTGCTCTCTTGGTTTCTTCTTTCTATCCCAACCCATCTGTACTATCGTTTTTTTTCTTGCTCTCTTTCCAGTCCTACTTTCTCCTCATTTACCTCTTACTTTTCAACTCTTTCTTTCTTGTTTTGCTCAGGCACCTTTCTGCTATTTTTCTTTCTCTCTGCCCTCTTCTCTTTTATATTCTTCCCTCTATTTTCTATATTTATATCTCCTCCGTTTTCATCACTTTTAAGTCACTTTCTCTGTTTCCCTCCCATGTTCTTCTTCTCTCTTCCAAGCCTGTCTGCTTTCCTGTCCTCCCCTTTTGCTTTCTCTTCGTCTTCTTGCCTTTATCCACATCTCTCTCCCTTCTCTGCTCTCCCTCTGTTTTTGTGCTTGCTGTTTTAGCATACTCTGCAGGGAGCACTCCTGCGATGCCAATTATATTGACTGAAGAAAAGGAGAAGGAGAAAGGGAAAGGGAAGGAGGGAGACAGGGGGAGGAGGCGGAGGGTGTGTTGGAAGACCTGTGCATGCATGCACAAGAACGCACAAATACACACATTCACGCCGATGGAGAGAATGAATAAGAAGGGATAGAGGCTTGAGAGCAGAGAAGGAGGAGGAAGAGGGGGATGATGAAAGAGGGGGAGAGCTGGAAGGAAGAGGACAGAGAGAAATTGGAGGAGAGCGAATCCGTCTGTGAGTGTAATAGTCTCCCGCTGTCGAACCCGAGGGAATTCACCGACTGCAGAGGGGAAGAGAGAGAGGTAGAGAGGCATAGATAGAGAGACAGAGAGAGGGGATGGGGGGAGGGGGTGGGTGCGATCAGAGCAGAGAAGCAGATAGAGAGATACAGAGAGAGAGGGAGAGCAGAAACAGAGGCAGACGGCAGGAAAAGAAAGATGACTTCAGTCCTTTCTTCTCAGAGCTCTGCTTGTAGGGCTCCACTCCAGGCAAATGTGGCTTGTGACATTAAATAAGATTCAGCGTCATGACTGAGTGTATGAATGGAGAGCATAAGTATATCATAGTAATGCGCTGCTGTACAGTAACTCAGCCCGGAGAAGTGCTCACGCTGTGTCTGTGCAAGCCTGTGCTCTCACTGCATGCACTTATATTATCACTAATGTGTGAAAAGGTGCAGTTCACCATAATTACCGGAAAACATTTTCTGACTCGTCTCTGTGGTATCAGGCTATGCAGATATTGTTTGTTTTATTTGCTAAGCACTGTGCAAAATTAGCACCACCCTGATAGCCAAATGAGGTAAGCTGAAATAGGCCTTCTTTACTGCAATCTCTCAACACATAAGTTGATTAACCATGTTTGTTTTGCATCGACTCTGCAAACTCGTGGCAGCTTGCATCGTATGACCTGCAATAAGTGTATCGCAATTCTTCGACTGCCGCCAGGTTATGATTACTTTACCTAGCTAGCTACCTGGTTCGGTTACTAGTGCAGCTGCTACCATGGTGGAGAATTTAGTTCCAACCCTAAATAGAGTCTGCAAGTGTGTCGGTGCATTGTGGTACGAGGTCAAGCTAAAAAAAAAAAAAATGAAGTGTGCATTGGAGATACGGTTCAAAGACAACTTACAGAGAAGTAGCGTAAGGTGCACACATGTAGATTTTGCACCTAATCTAGTTTTCTATTTTTTCATAATGTCTCATCACATGATCAAATTAAGACTTGACATTGGACAACCTCAACATAGACTACATATCATCCAGCAAAGAAAACAAGAAACACTACTTATTTTTGTTCTTTGAAACATTTCTACGGTGGCAATCCAAATCTCTCCGAAGGGCGTATTCTCTGTTCAACATATTATTGAAGGGCCTGCACTGTCTATATATACGCCCCGGGAAGTGAAACTTTACAGATTAGGGTTGGAGAGAAATTTACTTTTTTTAAATGCCAAAACAACGAGCTGCATTGTTTTATGTTGGTACTTGACAAATAGGACCGGCATGTTTGTTTGTGTTCATTTTTATCATATGCATTGGCAACCGGGTCCAAAATTAACTTTTTGCTCCAACTGCCAATGGCTGGCAAACTGGAAAAAAACAGTTCCAGTTCTTGGCAGATCGACCATAAAGTTAATTTTGGACCCTGTTGCTAAGGTTTTTAAGTCTTTACTACAATAAAGGTGGATGGAACAGAAACAAATCAGGAGTTTTTCCCTTAAGAGTAGTGTCCTTATTACTCTGGATAATCCACAGACCACACATGAACAGTTTTCAGTGGACCTGCTTTATTCCAAAGAATTGATTATTTGGCAGAATAAACAAGATTCCATCCACATTTTGACTATTGAATTGAACTGAGGTGGCAGCCGAAATCTCCCAGATGGATATCTCAAAACTGGACAAATAAAAACCACAACTGTCTGCATGGTTAGATAGCACTAGAGGTAAGTGAGAAAATATGCCTTTTGTGTGAGCTGATCCTTTCACTCACATTGGGATTGCTGTGGAAGGGTTTCATGTTCCTTTTGAAACTTTAGCAAAATGAAAAGTAATCTTAGCAAAGCTGTTTCGGGGACTGTGTAAGAGAATAAGCAAAGAGTAGACTCCTGCTCACAGCCAACTCTTAAAGTCTATTTGCTGGATAGCATTTGAAACCATCCTCCCAAGAAAAACAAAACAATCAGTTCTCTCAGTAGGAGTCCCAAAACAACATGTATGTTAACAGTTGGGAAACAAATTATACTTGTCTACTGACTTCAGAAATACATATTCTGTTGTTTAATTTGGAGAAGTTGGTAATTTATTTAACCTCTTTAAGGTATTTATACAGCAAGTGGCAGCATGAACATATGCTGTATACTAAAGGGAGACAAATTAGAGGAAAACCTAAGTAAATAAGTGCAGAAATGTACTGAATGCAGGAGCAGGAGAGGGCACAAAGGCTCAGTGAATTAATTTGATGAGTATGAAAATGATGTGAATCATATGCTCTGGCCTTTGCAGACACCAGTTCTAATAAAAATTAAATACCTAGGCAGCGCTCTCCAACACCATTATATAAAAACATCAAATGAGGGAATACCTTATTAAAAGAAGGGCATTTATCCCTCCAGTAGAGTTCAGAAACATGGAGAACATATGGCAATCAGCGCTGAAGCTGTTCTGGAGGTTCTTTTTATGTTGGTTTTCCACTTGGGATACCAAGCAAACCAAAGGATTGAAACTTTGGAAGCAGACACCTGGGACCATGCAGATTTTAGGGAAACTTTTACAAAACCCATCAAATATACAGCCCTTTAAATTCTGCCTGTGTGTGGTGAATCTTAAAAAAATAGGCTATTTTTCATGGATCCTGACAGTTTTAGATTAGGTGACATGAGTTTTTCAAATGACATTGATGGTACAGTGCACACACATCTGCACAGTCTACTGTACATCCATCATGCATCTGTGCTTGCGTGCACGAAGATGTAGTGGAGGGGGTTTGCTGTTTACTCGGCTTTTTAGCTTGACATGCACCTTTTATGATATGAATTTATGGCGCACATTAGGGAGTGGATGATGTATCTGGCTGGTATTTGCCTTTTTATTTCAGATATCAGATAGTTATGCTGCTGACTAAATTATAGTTCCCTTCTGTCCACAGCTGCAGAAAACCGTCTGGAATACCTGCAACAAAAATGTTATTGTTGAGCATTGATTCCTTCTGTTTTGTGTTCTCAGAATTATCATTCAGTTTAAAGGCCTAATATATCCCCAGACTTCGGCCTAGCTTTGGATCCCGTGTCAGCGGATCTTGGGGAGATGAGAAGAGTTTTATGGTTAGGAAATGACGTTTAGTGCTCTGTAATGGTCTAAGTGATGCTTCCGAGGCTTTTCCACCCTGGCAAGAATAAAATTTCCATAGAACTACTGAGCAGTGAGGGATTCAATTTGAATACATTGTTTGAATAAATTACAGTTAGCTGTATCAAATGGATGTCAGTCACATTAACTCTTTTCAGGGATAAAACATGGATTTTCCTGTGAACACAATAGATGATAAGTTACATAAGTGGTGCCTTGTCTTATGATTGACACTGACCAATGATGACCGGAGTTCATTCTTTACCCACATGTTCACTATATTTACTGTAACATAACTGCCGTGCATTATCCTCAGCCTGATCTGTATTTATAGTGTGCGTAGGTGTGTATGAGTGTGCTGAACATCTTTTTTTAAAATCATTAGGGTCCTGGGGTCGCTGATGGAGCTTCCAGGAGATCTCTTGCAAAATGATAAATGGTTTTATTTGCACTGGGATTTAATTCGATAGCAATTAATTAATCAGAATGAATGAGGCTGGATATGCTAATCATAATTGCATGTTTGTGATGTAAAAAAATTGCTGCTGGAATCTCCACATTTCATCCATTTGTGAATCCGAAAGCCTGCTTCAAAAAGGACGATGCCATGCAGTTGTGGTTCATCTCGCATGTCAAGTGGGTCACCAGATGGTCACAGGGCCGCGCCAATTCTCCAACATTGGCGGCCATGACAGTTAAGACCATGTGGAGTGACCCTAATTAGGCAATTAGCCCACGAGGGGCGCCCTAACGATGTCTGCAGCGTCCACGCCACCGATAAAAACGACTCTGCCCCAGCTTCTATTGTTTCACTGTCGGTGTTCTGCCATTGTTGGAAGCTGAGATCCCCCTCCTCCTCTCCTCCTCTTCCTCATCTTCTTCATCGTCCTTTCCCTCGCTTTGCCGTTCCATTGATCTCCATTGTCCTGATTGGGAGTGACAAACCGTGGGGGCCGACTGAAAGGTTGCGTTCGTTAGTGGCCGTTCGTCGTTACAAGACGAACACACATTCCTGCAGACATGATGGGGGACAGGAAGGGGGTTTACAGTGACACACACACAGGCAAACACACACACACACGCTCATACACTGGAGGACACACATACTCTCAAAGTGGTCCCTTGAGAAAATAGACAAGCTTGGGAACAAGCGCGAGAGCATTCCAATACACTGACAAACATGCACTCTGTAAAGGACACACACACACACACACACACACACACACAGATACCCACTGTACTCCAAACTTTGGTTCACTCTAAGATTTCTTCTTCTTTCAACCCTGCTTTGTCTTTCTGTGCTATTTCCAGGGAGACACACAAACACACACACACACACACACACACACACACACACACTTCCAAAAACACTCTTCGTCCTTTCATGTCATGTTGCTGAGCAGTCAGAGACACAGAAAGGAGAAGAAAGGAAGGAGGTCTGCCTGAAACAAAACATCCAGCAGAACATCCACTCTCATGTAACGCAGCAACAATTACACGATGAGAAGAGAGAACTCGTTTATTTGTGATTTCAAGTGGAAGCAGCCAGGCAGGAAAGTTGACATGATACCAAAGAAGCTGACTTCAGTAGCACCTGCGAGTATCACAGTTTGTAGTAAGACTATCAGGACAGGCTTCTAATTGTGCCGTGAACACAACATGAAGTCTTAAAAGACTGCATGCCAGACTGTTTTCTCAAAACATTTTAATGGATTTCTGATCAAATCTGCACTGACAGCACTCATGAAGACGGGTGATTAAAACTGTTGCAGCTGTTCTTGTAAACAGTGTATTAAAAGGCTTTCAATTGAAGGAAATTAGTTTGTACAACGTGTTGTCTGACCACATCTGAAGGTAGAAGTGTTTTCCGTGTTTTTGGCCACTCTCAAACGTGGGGCAAAAAGCCTTTTTTATAACCTCCCGTTGGTTGCGTCACACCTGATCTGTCTACAAAAGTGTCTTTGTTCATGTCTTTGTAGTATTGGGATGATAAATCAGACAAATGGGGATAATGGTGCACACATCTCTCTTCAAAGGCTTTTTTTGGCGTATTCATGCTTTATTGGATAGTGACAGAGAGAATGGAAGGGGGAGACAGAGGGGAAGACAAGCAGCAAAGGAACTGAGCTCAGGCAGGATTCAAACCTGGGTCCGACAAGGACCCTTCGTGGTACGAGCTCTACCAGTGAGCCATCAGGTCGCCCTTCAAAGGTATTCTTGCTGTTGCACACAAAAAATGAAAGAGGAAATTGCATGACGATTAATTAAAAAAAAAAAAAAGCATGAAAAC
Organism: Centropristis striata; assembly: GCF_030273125.1. NCBI lineage: Eukaryota > Metazoa > Chordata > Actinopteri > Perciformes > Serranidae > Centropristis > Centropristis striata. Next base: position 30,804,639 of record NC_081527.1, read on the forward strand.
TGGAAGTCAAGGGGTTTAAAACGTGCAGATTTCTGTATAGGAATCAAATATCCAGCAGGTCTCTACGGCTCTGCATCTTTATTTTGTTAATTGTAAAGACAGTGCCGTGATATTTTAATGTAAAAGCCCTCTAATGTAAAATCATTCTAATAGCTCCTTAAATGAGGATTGCACATCATTTCCCTTTCTAAAGGAGAATCTGGAATATGTCCATCATTTCAAAACAGTGTTTGTGTGCAGACAGTGCTGCCAAAACCCTCTGAAAAATACAGCTCTGTTTATTTATTCTAGGAGCTCATCTTGGACATTGGACAGTTTATGTGTTGTGCCTCGCTAGCTGTTGATTTTGGCTAACGTCATCCATTAGCAATCTAACCCCATCAACTCCTGCAATTTTATAAAACCCCTCTTGACATGAAAGCCCTGCTTTTTGTTTGTGCCACTGGATGACATTTCACTCGTGTTCTGCATTTTCCAGAAGAAACCTGCTGTCTGTCTGTTTGTTGGATGGAGCTTGAAAGCAATACAGAGAGAGAGAGATGGAAGCGTGTGTGCGTGTGCTCGCGTGCTGATGGACGACAAGGGCGACTCCATTTCTTAGGTCAAGCTTCGGGTCACCTCGGTTGCCCTGGTAACCTTGTTCTGGCTGGGTTGCTTGGCAACAATCCTCTTTTGTTCCAAATGATTTAATTTGAAGCATATCTTCCCTCGTCACCCTTTGCTCACTGGCTCACCCTTCTCTCTCTCTTTGTCTCCCTCCATCGCTCTCCTTCACTCGCTCCCTCTCTCCCTCTCTCCCTCTCTCCCTCGCTCCCTCCATCCCCTCAGCCTCTCTCCTCTTCTACTGGAGCTTTAGGACTATCCCCCCTCCTTTTTTCTAATCTTGGCCCTTCCCCGGGCATCGAGAGCCCTATCCTTCTTGTGCCTGGTGTATAAGTCTCTGCTGTTATCGGAAGGTTTTACGACTGGATAGGTGTGTGCAAGTGTGTGTGTGAGAGAGTGTGTTTGGGTGAGCCATAGAGGAGATGGAGTGTGTGTGCCACCTGTGTGTATTCCGGAGCCCGACCGATATGGGATTTAAGAGGGGGAAAATTTATAGATAACAGATATGGTGGCCGATATAGTAATTTTTTGAGCTGGAATGAAAATAAACCTTTTTTATGTGGATTATGCATTATGTTTTTTATCACTCTGCAAATGTACCCAGAGAGCAACTTTCTAAAACATAAAACTTTATTAAATAACATTTAACATTGTTATACAATATACAAAACAATGTATTACCTTTTCAGCTTATTCTTTTAATCATAACTGAAAAAATAAAGAATAAATGGGAATAAAATGAATAGCTAAATAAACATAATTAGTGTTCGATTTCAGTCATTTGCCAACTATAAAATAAAAGAATAAAAAACCGGCACCATTTCTAAATCACACCAAGCAACAAATTCCCGCAATATATATTGTTTAAAAAAATGTAATAACGGCACATATCAGACAGCATATACACCGATACCCTTTGATAGGTCAATATCGGCCGATAATATCTGTCAACCAAAATATCTGTCAGTCTCTAGTCTATTCATGTACAGTATGTCTATTCTGTAGTGTGTTTTCATCAGGTACACAGCCTTCCTTTTTGGTTGAAAATAATATCACAGTATCCATTTTGCAAAAAACACATATATGTTTTCATGGCTAAAAGTATGTGGACAGGCAAACATTCAATTATTTAATATGTCAGTCCAAAGCTTAAGCTTTCATCTAGTGCTATAACATCTCCGGGCCAGCCGGCTGCAGGGATTTGCTCTCATTCAGTCACAGGAGCACTAGTGAGGTCGAGCCCTGATGTTGGGCACAAAGTAGTCTCACTCACGCCTATTTCAGACAGCATTCACCTCCCCTTACAACCTCTCTACTATCAATTTTGCAGGAGCTGGTTGCTGCATCTTGGGCTTAGCACTGCTGTAGACAATTGTGATTGGTCTAAAGAAATACAAAAAGCCAGAGAGTTTTTTCCTTTTTCCCCAAAGTATTATATGCAGCTCGTCCTCTCTCCATTTCTCTCTGATGGAGATAGACCTATAGCCTGGAAACTAGTCAAATCTGCTGAGCTCATGTTTTATTTGCTCTGGCAGATCACTTCAGGCATCTGTGATAGGATGACGGATGTCTAGCGCAACATACAAAACCTAAACTGTCAAACTAGTGCGGTGCTGATCAAACATGAATCAAGATTCTGTTACTGCGCTGCCTATTTCTCAACTTAAAACGCGTTCAGAGCATTAAAGTGACTGCTAACCTGGAATTTGAGAAGTTTTTCAACAGGCCGTCATGTTTTCCCTGCTTGTAAAAACTGAAAACAGCTTGAAAACTGACCAAGCACCGCCCCCAACTTGCATATGTCACTCAGTGTTAAATCACGTTTCGTTGCTCTGATTGGTTGCAGGTCTATTCAGTGACAAAGTCCATGGACTTGACCTTGCTATGTGCATGTTTAAACAGGAAAGGGGCTTCCTCAAAATGTTGCAGCAAATTTTCAACCACACTTTCGTCTAAAATTTCTTTGTACACTGCAACTTAAGGCTTACATTAATTACAACTGAGATGCCTATAGCCCAAACCACGAAAAACAGTCACAAACCAAAAATACACACAATAATGTACATGTATATGTTAAATTATGCAAACTCTCATACAAAATTATCTGATGTTGCCTTGTTATACTTTACATCAAATACAACCCTTCATACATGTTAAAAAAAACTTCAGTAATTAACTTTGTAAGTTTTTAATCACAGTTTGTTGAGAATCATTAATCCAGATAACCGAATTGGTGAAACAGTAACATCATTATGCTATGACTGCACTGAAAGATGAACGAGTAATGATATTAAATTATCACCGAGTGTGCGCGCGTCCATTTCATGCTTATGTAAGAGTGTGTGATTGTGTTCTGTATTTCCCAGAACAGATCAAAAACTTTTTTCCAGCCTTCTTGTTATTGCTGTTTTGAGAGATGGGTGTAGTCTGTGCAGAGGCAGAAAGAAAGGCAGAGATAGAGTCGGTATGAGCTGAAGAGAGAGAGAGAGCGCAGGTTCTTCTGAGGCCCTCAGAGGGTCCAGTGATCTTAGTCAAAAGGGCAGACTTCTGGTAATTGACTACTCATTCCTTTAAGTGGCCTATTGGCAGGGCCAGTCAGTGCATTTGCCAAGGCATTAAAGATTTCACTCTCTTTATCTTCCTGTGTGTGTGTGTATGTGTGTGTATGTGTGTGTGCAGACAGACGGATAAAGCCTGGTTATCTTTTTTTCTTATCAAATGATAATTTCTGGTTGCTGGTGCTCTTCCTAAGTGTGCGTGTGAACTGGAAATCAAAAAATCTCTCCGTCTCTGCATCTGTCCATGTCCAATCGCTTCATTTTTTTAAAGAAGCTTAGCTGGTACAGCTGTCAAATAATGAACAGTATTACCGAACCACTTTACAGTGCATTACAATACACGGAATGTACCAAAACACTGCAGAGATATGATTATAGAGCTAATTATGATATAACAAACAGTAGCTGAATAATTCATTCCGGTGTGATTAATGACTAAATAAAGCACGTCTCAAATTAAAGCATGGTTTCTGATTTTTTCCACATTTCACATGTAGGTTGAAAGAGTTTTCATTTCTCCTTTCTTATAAAGCAAAAATCCTTCCTAACCTGACTTCTCTGTAAGAAATGGGTGACCTTGTTCCGTGCAAAAAATGCCTCCTAAAGTTAAATTAAAGTTAATGTGAAGCTTCAGCAGTTTAAGTTAACAAAATGAAGTGGATGTCTCTGTTCTGACAGTCGCATGTATGTTTATTGCTGGTGCTTTGTCCCGCCACAAGCCTCTCAGCAAGACACAAATCAGATAATAATGCAGAACAGCTCTATTGCCAGACACAAGCGCTGATGGATGATTCTGCAAAAACCTGGGTTACATTCAATAACAATGTTTTTTTCTTCCTTCTTAAATAAGTTCTCATTTTCTCGTGTCCTGCAGGAAAGTCGGACACCCGTCGTTTCTGCCTCGCTACAAATAGGGCACACTATTTCTTGTCCTGGCACTGGACATAATCATGAGGTGCAGAACTGCCCAATGTGGAAGTAATTCCTGTAGGATATTGGGCTGCACAAACACTTCTTACTGCAGTAAATTTGAAGCATAATCCAGGATATATCCCTCCACTGTGTGAATTCTTTCTGAGGAAACAAGAAGGGAATTTTGTATAAAAAAAGGCCAAACTTTTACCATTTGGTTTGACTAACTCAGACTGCGCTGAAGCGTGTTATTAACCAGCTGAACTTAAGAATGAGGATGGTAGATTTTGTCCCCCATCACTTAGCGGGAGAAAAAGATCACTTCACACATGTATGACGGGAGACGAGTGAATGATTACACGGGCCGATAACTCTTATTGTATTAAAATAGACTGGGGAAAAAATGGGAACATATCCTTTAGCTCTTATCAGCTCTCACTGTTGCTCTTTCTCTTCCACTTCCACAGCACTTTTCTGTTTTTTTTTCTTTCCATCCCTCTGACTCCTTTTTGACTTTCTGTCTTTCCACTCTGCTCTACTTCTCTCCATCTCACTCACATTGTTTTTTTTATGCTCTTTCAGTCTTTTTTTCGCCCACTTTCTAAGTCACCCTGTCATCTCTCCTCATTGGTCTCATCTATCTATATATGCTTATTTCTGCCATGTCCTTCGCTCACCTCTCGCTCTCTCTTCCCCCTCTTTCTTTCTCTTTCTCTCTGTTTTTCCCCTGTGCTTTCCTCCATCCCTCTCATGCTCTCTCTTACCGCCCCAACTCTCTCCGTCTTTCTCTTCCTGGCAAATCATTATTCTTTTTCTTTTGTCAGCAGTGATGCTGCTGCCCTTTTCTGCAAGCTGAAGCCCTCTCCCTTCTCTCCCCCCTCTCTCTCACCCCTCGCTCTCTTTTCTTTCTCATAGCGCTGTTCCAGTGGCAGGGTGGGGCGGCAGGCTTGGCGCCTCACTGCTTCTGCAGACACACTGCTGGGCTGTGATGGGAGTGGTGTGTGTGTATGTGTATGTCTGTGTGTGTGTGTGTATGGGGGGGATCTAGCTGGTGGAGGATGAGGACGGAGAAGTGGAGGGGGATCGTCTGAGCTCTGAGCTAACTATGTTTGACAGCCAACAGAGGAAGGGTGGGGTGGCAGGGTCGGTGCTGCAGGAGGTGGTTGGAGGGGGTACTTGATGGGAGATGGGTGGGGGCTGTTTTGGGCTCCCAGAATCCCCTGCAAAGGCTCAGCCCTGAGAAAAAAGGCGGGCTGGAGGCAAAACTAAGGGGTAAGGAGTTTGTTTGTGCTAAGACAGCAGGCGGGGGTGCTCAAATCCCAAATACACAGGCCAATCCCACCCTACCCACCCTCTGTCTCTCCCCCACCCACCCACACCCCTCAAAGATTATAAGTAATTTGTTCGGCGCCCCCAGAAGACGGCGACAGGACAACAGAATAACAATCGCAACAACCGTTCATCTATTAAAGGCTGCAAAGCCGCGAAAATCAGGCGGAAAACAAAGCCTTTCGCTACACCCGCTCGGCTCCGCACTTCACAAGCCGGAGAAGTGTTTGTCTCGCAGTGAAACGGAGAGGAAGGGGGGCTGCTACTTGAAAAAAATTACTTGTTTCACATTGCAGATGTTTGACTTTTTTTTTAGTTTTTTTTTTATTCACTGGGCAAATGATCAAATATCTGGTTTGAATTTGCATCTGTTGACTCACAGTAGGCATACAGGGGGGTAAGGAAGGAGAGAGGGATAAAAAAAAGAGGTAGAGAGCTTGTAGAGGGTAGAGGTGGGCAGAAGGGCACACACACACACACACACACACACACACACCCAGGGGGATGGGCGGTGGTCGGGGACAGCTGGGCATAGATGGATGGTGTGGGGGAGGTTTTTGTGTGTGTGTGTGTGTGTGTGTGTGTGTGTGTGTGTGTCTGAATGTGTCCTCTGTGTGCTTTGTGTGCTACTGTTTGTTGTATGTGTCCAACTGTATCTAATGTATTATTAAGCACATTTTATGTATTTATGTTGTTCTGTAGGTGTTTGTGCTCGATGAACATGTACGTCTTCCTCTGTATGTTTTGTGAGCGTGTGTGTGTAGTTCTGGGTGGGGGGCGTGACATGTCAGCATGCTTGCATAGTGTGCCAGTGGATGCCTCTGTGTGTGTGTAATGGCCTGTATCATACCATGCCATATCAAACCGCACACTGTTGGCTGAATTTCCCATCAAATGTGTACTGCATTGCCAGCACCATGACACATGGCTCTGTCTGTCACACACCATAGCACTGCTCCCCGTGCAGCTGCAATGGACTAGGGATACACACACATACGCACACACACTAACGCACACATGCGCACAGCCTCAACCACATGCAGATAAAAACCATCTCATAAATCACATAGATACTACGTCCCACACACTTGTGCACAAACAGATAAATTCCTCCTGGCAAAACAAATACGACTGAGCACACACACACACACACACACACACACACAAACAAACACACAAACATCGATAATAAGGTTCTTTAGGCTCACACTTTCACACATGTGAGAAAACATATACATACTTTACACACACACACACACACACACACACACACACATAATTGCCTCCTTGCAAAGCAACTACAGTACACCTACGCTATTACGTGCAAACACCTACAAATACACACACCAGAATGCGAATAATCTCCTCACTCAAACACACATAGACACTTAGCCCATATCTACATGCTGAAGGTGCACATGCACACACACATGCTTGCATTACAGTAAATAAAGTTCATTAACCCGCGCTAATTAGCAGCAGCACTGTAAAGCTTCCCTGGGAGAACAAAAAAAGGAGGGGAAGAAGGAATTCAAGATGCGGAGAAGTAAATGAGATTATCAGGAATAAGCGAGGAGTGGGAGGAGGCTCGGCAGAAGGGCGAAGAGGTGAGGGAGGACGAGAGGAAAACCGAGGAGGACATCGGGGCAGATGGAGGGGAGGAGGGGGGAGAAGATGGAGGGAGACAGATGGAGGAGGATGGAAGAGAGGGGGTTGAACATGGAGATGGCCAAGGTGGTTAGAATATTTCATGATTACTCTTATTAGAGAGTGTAGGAAACTGCTTATATTAAAGGAATATTTCAGTTAGTTTGGGGAAAAACATGCATATGTCCATCCTTAGAGTGAAATAAGACATTTTAAACTCATGTCTGTGTGTTTCCTATCAAGCTGGTCAGGACTTGGTTAGCGTAGCTTAGCTGAACGACTGGATGCAGGGGCAAAGTGGGAAAGAGACACCTGTAAATCTGCCTCATTTACATCTTCAGCTGATATATGAACATAAAGGTGGAGTTTATCATTTTTCCACCCAGTACTTTGGTGCAGCTTCTCCGAGTACGTACTGCAGAAGACAGTTAATGAACACTTGGTTTTGTTCTCTATCCAGGCAAAATGAGACAAAACCTGCCAGCCTCACTGTAATGACACCACTAAGGGTGGTTGTTCCATAGCGGCACTGAGAGAACTTCATGTGGAAGCTGCAAGTCAGCCTTGCTGCCAATTTGCCCTGGTAGGAAACCACAGCACTGCAACAAATTAAAATCCCCTGCCTCCTTCAAAGGACTTTCCCCACAGACCACCATGAAATGTGTGTAACACAGGCTGCACACCTCAAACTGTAATCAGAGTTAATTATTACTATTTATGTGAGTATTTTTTAAATTATTATGGTTTGTTGTTTTTATGTGCGTGACATCATCTCGATATAAAGTCTGCAGACCGGAGAGTTAATCACTAACTTGGGAGCAATTTCTGTTGTTTATTATTCTTTTGTTAATTCGCTCAATTAATCATTCGGTCTATTAAACATCAGAGCTCATCACAATATCCTCGAGTCCAAACATATTCAGACAAGTCAAAAGGTGAATCAAAGAGTCATAAACAAGAGAGAACAACACGGGCAGATCTAGACGAGACCTGAAACAATTAAAGGGGACCTACTCGACCTGATTTGACTTAATATAATTTGGAGCCTCAGATATTAGGAGCCAAGTGGACCTCCAGCACATAATTTCGCCTTAAGCTACAACTTGTCATTTATACATAATTAACAAACAAACAAGATACAATGTGCTGATTAGTTTGCTTGGTAGGGGAGTCACGATTCCTCGAATCCACAATTTGATTAGACTTCACGATTTTATTCACTTTCCAATTTTGAGTCATAAAGATAAACAGATTTTGGTTTGATGTCCTGACAATTCACAAATTGAAATTAATCTAAATATAGGCTACATGCTATTAAATGCTATATTTTTGGTTGCAATGTCTCTCAATATAATGTCAACTTAGAAGAGCAGCTTGTCACTAAAATACAGTGTTGGAATGTAACTAAGTACATTACTCAAGTGCTGCACTTTAGTACGATTTTGAGGTACTTGTACTTTACTTCAGTATTTCCGTTTTCTGTACCTTTATGCTACTCCACTGCATTATGAGGTAAATATTGTACTTTTTACTTCACTACATTTAGCTTTAGTTACTTTTCATGTTGAGATTTAACATAAAAAAACATGATTAGTATATTTAAAAAAAAAAAAAAAAAACCTCATAACAGTATACAAAGTAGTTAAAATGAGCCCTACCTTGAGAAAATTAAAACACTGCTTACATAAATGCATCAATACAAATAATTGAATATAAAACAATCTGAGTGGGGCTGTTCTGCATTAAGGGTACTTTTACTTATGATACTTTTACTTCAGTACGTTTTGAATGCAAGACTTGTAGTGGAGTAATTTCACAGTGTGGTAATAGTACTTTTACTTAAGTAAGTGATCTGAATACTTGAGAGACTTGAGAAATGAGAGTGGCTAGTCCACCTTAAAGGTCAGTCCATCTCAAGTGAGCCTGAGCTGAAGTTGTCACTAAATTCAGTAGCTGACCCCTTTTACTTTAATCAGCAGGTGGCGGCGAGACACAGGAACTTGGCAAAAGCTTGTGAACTTGTTCACAGCTCTCAACCACACACTACAAACTATATTTTTTCAGTCAGTGACAAACTCATTGTTTACATAACTCACGGGGAAGGCATGCCATTTGGAAGCAGGAGGATGTTTTTGTTCTGTTGTTTTTCTGTCCTCTCCAACTCCAGCGTCGGCCGACGTGTCTCTGGAAAAGTGCAGCTGCAGGCTACCTGTGAGCTAAAATGTGTTTTTTTGTTTTTTCTCGGACGGACGCAAGTCATCAGGATCACTGAACCTGCTTTTGGTTTCAATGATCGAAATGGAAACCTTATTTCAATTGATTTTCAGTTTAGAAATCGTAATTCTGACACCCCACCTTTGTTGGTGTATTTTCTCTCTTTTTACAGGCTATTTGTTTGCCACCTGCGTCCAGTCTTTATGCTACATTAAACACGCCCCGACTGCTGCTCTGTATGTAATGCACAGACATGAGACCAATATCGATTGTCTCATCTAACTCTCCAAAAGAAAGCAAATAAGCCTATTGTAAAAAAAAAGGTTTGAAACTTTTCCTATTTCCCCTTCTTTTTTTTGTCATCATATTCGGGCCCTCAAGCTCCTCACACTTCCTCTGTTGTCTCACTGCCTTCCTCGCTCCTCTCCCTCCAGTTTCACACACACACACACACACACACACACACACACACACACACACACACACACACACACACACACACACACACACACACACACACACACACACACACACACACACACACACTTTTTCCCGCCTCATTTTTTAACACCCACCCTCCTCTACCTACCCTTATCCATCCATCTCTCCCTCTCTCCTCCTCCCTTCCTCCCTCCCTTGATATCCCAGTCAGCCTTCTACCTCTGCATTCTCTCACCTTGTTGCCGACTAGGGAAAGTGTAAATTGTGTTGCTTTAAATACCCGTGTCTTCCTCGGGCTTACAGCTTGCGGGGGGGAGTGGAGGAGTGGATGCGAGGCGAGAAGAAAGAAGAGCAAGCCACAGTGTTTAACTTAACGTCTGCTAAGGATAGATAGGTCTCTCCTTTCATTTTTGCAGCTCGGGTGTTTAGCCTGACTTAACCGTTTAAACTCTGGCTGAACTTCATTTCCCCCCTTTAACTTTGCTCTTAAGTAGCTTCAAAGGTAAGAAGAACAGCTGTATCTGTATCTGAGGCTTATAGAGGTCATGTGCTACTGGCGAGTGCCTCCGTGGTGTTTGTGTAAACCAGTTTGGACCGGTGGATGGGTTGGGTGTGCCTTTAGAACAGTTAGGATGTCTAGTTAATTATGTCAGCCGCAAAAACTTTGATCCCATTTCAAATGGCCTAGTCTCTCTGGCACCCATTTTAATGGCCGCAGCTGCTAACCCCACCCTTCTGACCATGTAACGAATGCTTATGTTGACTTGAATTATTGCTGAAAGATTTATACATTATCCTAATGCAGTTAAATTCTTCCCACACAGGACTCCAAATAAATTAAACTTCTCTGTGCTTATTATTTGACCGATAGGCCTAACAAGGTTGCTGCTCATATAGAGTACAACATCGAATGATTTGTATGCATTAGTGGAGCTTTGAATTTAAGATGCAGAGTGCCTTTTAATCATCATTAAAACATTTTACTCAATAACACTGAGATTAACCTTTATTTATTAGCATGCATTAATTGAAATAGAAACGTGTTGTATAAGCCACTACATGCACATTCTGATCCGTTGGCCACTAAGCCACGCTGGAGGAGCTGGGGATTAAATGCCTTGCTCGAAGGTGCTCCAGCAGCAGTAACAAACAAGCTACAAGTGCTGCTTCCTACAGTTAGATTTACCCTGACAGACTAGGGATCGAAATTGTAATCTTTCCTAGAACCTTCCCACTTATATAACCTTTATGCCCTCAGTGGCCCAGATCAATAGTTAGAAATGAAAATAAAAGACTTTGAAATTACCAAATAATCATTGGCTGCCACTAAATTTATGGGATTTATTCTCTTCAGCTCTTCTGGGCCTATGGATGGGTCATTATTTATTACAAAGACAAGCTTAGTTGGAACCCACAAGACTTTATTGCATTTCTGTTGGTGTAAACATTATGCAAATTTAATGCAGTAAGAGAATACTATGTGTGATGGTGGTATGCAGTGTGGAAAAAATATTTTGTTTCCACATGAAGATATTTAAAAGGAAGTTTAAACGGGAAATGTCAGTTTCACAGGTCAAAGGGCCTGTGCAGACAGGTTGTCCATTGCCAGTGGCTGGCAGGAATCGTCTACTGAGTCAATTCTGATTTATAAAACATGCACAGATTGATTTCACAAGTGCAGCTGAAGGTAGACACCAGGGCTGTCGCTTTTCTCCCAAATCAAGTTGGAAATACTTTGCATATTCATTGTTTTTCCTTTTAATTTAGAACCATAATCATTACCATATCTGCATATAGAAAGTTGGAAAAGCTAGAGCAGATAATAAACAAACAGAAAGCTTAAAGACAAAACTCTCTGAAGAAGTCCACCAGGGACCAACTAAAGCTATAACATCTGGGAGAAGTCATTTGGTTAGTTCTGATGCTCTCAACATTGATTTTACATTCATTTGTCTGAGGTTGTGCCCAAAATGCCCTGGGTACTGCACCTAACCTCATCAACCCTGATGCTGCCTTTGGAAAGTATGCACCTGATAGAGAGAGAGAGACAGAGAGAGAGAGAGAGAGAAAAGAGATTGAGAGAGAGAGACAGAGAGAGAGAAACAAAGCGAGAGACAGAGAGAGACAGAAAAGAGAGAGACAGAGAGAGAGAAACATAGAGAGACACATAGAGATGGAGAGAGAGACAGAAAAAAGAGAGCGAGAGAGCTGTTCATCGTTTAAGAGCCGCTAATTGACCACTGAAGTGTACCAGCACACTCTGTCACCATGAGCCTTGAACACAGGTTGTTCTTGGTCAGAAAAGCCAGCTTTCTGCTGCAGCCAGTGATAAGACAAAAGTTAGGCTAACTTGTCGCAGCTGATTGCGGTCGGCTTGATGAGTGATGCACTGGGACATCCAATTTACCCAAGTGTTCATGCCAAGGAGAGGAGCTCTAGCGATCAGCCGCAAGAATTAGCCCAAGACGCTATTAAAGGAGACACTAATCCTTGCTGCACTTGACCACACATTCAGCCCTCAGCCATCATGGTACTTAGATAAACTAACCACAAGGTCAGGGCTGCTGTAAAACACCACAGAGAGCGAGGGAGCGACTTACTCTGACACGAAGTGCAGTGGAAGTCTCTGAGTGCCGTTTGATCCTACAGGCAAACGGCAGCTGTACCTTTAAGACCTCTGAATCCTCTCAGCCCAGAGGCAAACCTAAGAGTTTTTTCTCTTCTAATAACTTGTGTTTTCTGAGATCCTGAACTGGCCTTTTCAGCTTTAAAAATTACAAAGAGAGATACCCAAAGTTGCTGCCTACTGCTCTCAGCTCATGTTCTGCAAATGTGTGTTTTTGATGCTACATGCAGTTAGTTTGCTCGCCTCCTCTTCTGCATCCTCTCTTTGCGTGTCCCCCCTCTTTCATGTCTTGATGGGAGTTCCGCCGAAGCGCACATAAGCAGATGTTCTTCCTGCAGAAAAAAAAAAATCAATTCCACCGCCGGTGCAAGGATGTGATAACGCTCCACGCCGAATATAAACCTGTCTCCCGCTTGACAATTTGGTTCCAATTAAACTATTTATACACGCCATATTTTCAGGGGTGAGGAGACCGCTTTGGGGCATATCTTCTTTGGAGATGTTCCCTCTGTTGGCTTGGTCTTGTTGTCAATTATGCCATATTTTTGTTTTGCTTGAGATTAGGTTGAGTGAGTACTGGCACGTTTTAAAGTGAGCTGGAAGGGAGGGGAGCGCAAAGCATGGCTGGGTGCACTCAAAGCTGCAATAACTTAATACGGTGAAAGGCATCACAGTGGTCAGGCTTGGTAATTCTTACTATTATGAGGCTGCATATTTTAGTATACATCCCTTATTCTGATTCACATAATCGCCCGCCACCCTCACTGAATCCAAAGAGCAGAATTAGCCTGCACCATCACCCGTTATCAAGGGAGTGCTGTTAAATACCATAATTTGAGCCAATTTGAATACTGTTACACACCCAGTTCACTGTTCAGTCTTTTTTTGTGGTGTTCCAGTTCCAGCTCCAGCATTTAGAATCCCTTCATTATACTGGGTCATTTGTATTCTCTTTCTCTTTCCCTCTGACCTGCTCATTTCCATAATGCCTGTCCCGTTTGAGCTTGTTCTGTACCAGCCAATACATATGCACGGTGTTAAAAACTGACACAGATATTGACAAAAGAGGGTTACAAAGCCATTAGAGCTATGAGACAGTGCTCTTGTTGTTGCTTTGACCTGTCGAGAGCCACTGTCTGCTGTGGTCTCTTCATCTTCGCCGGTCCCTCCGGTCCTGCAGTCTCTGGTGCCAGGGCTGCTACTGACTCATCGCTCTTACATTGGCCTCGCAGACATACAACCAGATAGCCATTTGTCTGCTTTTTTTGTCCTTCTGACAGCATGTCCGTGTGTGTGCGCGCATTGAGTCTTTGCTTTCAGAAAGACAGATAGAGATATATAGATAATCTGACAAGCGGAGAAAGAGATGGGCAGGGGGAGATAGAGAGAAAGAGAGAGACCGAGGCAAGTAATGCATTTTGTGGGTTTATCTGATTTGTGTGTTGGTGTGTGCTACTGTTTTTGCTTGTATTTTCATATAAGCACAGTGTCTCTGTGACTTGTCTTTGTTGCCCCTCTATTGCTCTGACTTATTATTTTTCCCCCCTCTCTCTTCTGTTACTTAGAAGACGACCCCTTGCAGCCGGTGACCTCAGATGAGACGGTGTCCGTAGGGGGGACGGTGACACTGACCTGCCGGGTGCCCGAGAGTGATAACTCCTCACTGCAATGGTCCAACACTGCACAGCAGACCCTGTACTTTGGAGAGAAGAGAGGTGAGAGGGAGGGAGTAAGACATGGGGAGAGAAACTATAAAAGTGTCACTAAAGCATCCCTACAACCTACAAAATTACATTCAAATGCAAGGAATGTTTGGTAGGCAGCCTCAGTACTGCTCTAGACTATGTTCACTCAGCCATGTTTTAGTGTGACATTCATATACCATAGTTATGCTGTAGGGCTGGGTACCTGTATGGTGTATTAAGCACAGATGTTTCACAACAGTGACATCTTTTCTCTTGTCAGGTTAAAGGTGGATTCAGTGATTCCAATCCAATGCATTTTTGCCAAATTCAGCGAATACCTCTTTACGCTCCACTACCTATTTACATACACAGCTCTGTCTCTGTAAATGGGAAACAAGCAAAATGGCTGGGACTGGGTAAGACTGTTCTATACCAGCCAAACAGCAACAGCCTTGGTTGTGCTTGTGAGCAAAGACAAGGAAGAGACCACAGATTTATATAGAGTAAGGCAAAGGGAGCGAGAAGGTCAGCTAAATTGGAGAGAAAGGGTGTATTTCTTGGAGTCCAATATCATCAACCTTTCTCTAGAATCAATCACTTCTCTTATATGGCTAAAAAAAACAGTTGGTTACAAAGTCTGTAGTTTTGCTTCAAGTTAGTTGTGACTTTTTCAATAGTAAACAAAGACCACAAACTTTCCCTAATTTCTGCTTAAATTGCTTAAATGTGATTGCCAAACCTTCGATTTCTAGGAGCGACACTTTAAGGGAACGACATTAAAAATAATGAGTTGATTCTTTGCTGTTATGTTGAGTATAAGTATGTTGCGTTGGCAGTGAACAGCTTGCAGATACTTTTAAAATGCATTTATTATGGCTCTGTTAAAATGTAATTTGAAGTGTCACATCTGTATAAGATCCAGATACATTTCAATGCACTTTTGCACTTAATGCGCTTTAGCCACAAATATGCATGTCTGGTGGCCAGATCACAAATCTGATTTCAATCACGTTTGGTTTTCCCAGGCTGCATGCAAAGCAACATATGATGTTGGGTAATGTCAGAAGTAGAATAACTTCTGCACTTTAGCAGTCTAGTTACAGCAATTGACACAGCTAGGTAGATAATTACTATCTGTAAACTAACACAAACATTTGATGAATTGCATCACAAAAGTTCTTCTTTCACGCTCCTCCCTGAGCTACACTCATCAATGCTGTCGAACACATTACGTGACTGAACCAATCAGGGATCAGATAAAAGTTACAACAGCTTGGTGCGCCTTCTGTATCACTGTATGTATTGGAATCACTGGAGCAGATACGACAGCTTATTTCAGTGGCACTTTAGCTGCTGTTATAATCACTGGGGATAGACTGCGTAGAGGTTACTTCCACACAGCACTTACAGACATACTTACACTTGGGAAGAGTAAAAATTATCCATGCGTCCTGGAGAGACAGTTGCATTTACACATTTTTTGAAAATCTGTCTTGAACGCTTCTTGAATACAATTTACTTCTGATCAGACAGCTTTCTGATCTGCCCATGCTACATGAAGTGCTATACATAAAGAAGTGGATGTTGATAAAAACAATTTCTCCAAAGTTTAATTGCTAATGCACACAAGTTCCATATTTTTTGTGTCATTTTAAGGGGACAGCGTTGCAAAAAATAAGCTGTTGTTGTTGTTTTTCATCTTTGCTAAAGCTTTATTCTGGAGAAAAAGCCAGCAGCCAACCAGACATTAGAGAAATGAGAAAGCAAAAGCAACATGTAATCTTGCATGGTGCCCAAAGTGCTCAATATGTGCAACAAATAACAACAAACCTGAGAGTCTGATAGGCACAAGTTCGTCAATGTGTCCAATTCAAACAGCAAATTTTTTATTTTTTTCATTTTACAGACAATCTGTGTCATAAATCAGTTTTGTGCAACTTGATGGCCTAACTGTTGAGTAAGCCAGACCGGTATTTTGAAACAAGAGACTTCCCACTCCGTGCGTCAGTAGTCAAACATCACACAACAAACCCTGTATTTTGAAAAGAGAAAAAAAAAGGTGAGAAAAATGGCTAGTGTTGTGGAAAAACTGACACTGTAAAAAAAAGGACTGAAATTATAAATATGGTGCGTTGGCGCTAATGATAACTTTTGACTGTTGGCTCAAACCCACGGTTCAAAACATTTTAAGGAGTGAAAAGGAGCATGCACAGCCGGCAGTTTGAGTATAAAGACAGGGACATTATTGGCAATGATTGCAATTAAAACAAGTTTCCTTTTTTGTATTTTATGAAAAACACCCCAGCAGGACACTTGAAATCAAATATATTTAAAGAAAACTTCAATCCTGAAATGTTGGCTCCAACTTTTTCTAGTGTTTTTTTAAATTCATTTCTATGTTCCAACATCACACAACAGATTTGGTACTTGGGAGTGTAAAGAGGAGAGAGTGGTACAGATGGAGGAAGGAAGGAGGGGTGGGATGAGGAATTAGAGACAAGGGCGGCGAGAGATGGAAAGACTCGCTCGTGCACAAATACGACACTTAACAGCAGAAGTGAAGTGACAGCGAGTTGGAGTTAAGAATGGTGTAGAGACGGATACGGGCTGAGAAGTTTTCATTTCAGGGGGCCAACATTTTTGCAACAGACAATTTGGAGAAAAGACTTGTGAGGGAGAATGAGTGAGGGGGGTGGTGGGGGACAAATGGAGAGATCAGTAAGTCTATACTCCAGATGGAGCTTCATCCACAGTAGAGAGGAGAGAGATTGAAAGTGAGGCTCTTCTCTGCAATGATAGGACACTTAAAGGCTGACCTCTACTTTGGAGGGAATTGAGAAGAGCATTGGAGAAGCAGGAATGGGAGAAAATAGGAGGAGGAGGGGGAGTGGGAGGGAGCAGAAACTCCCCCACTGCAGTGGTCCAACATGCACAGCAGATGCTGTACTTTGGAAGGCAGAGAGTTGAGAAACAGAGAGGGGAGAGGAAGATGACGGGGGCTCAGAATTCAAACCTTCATCTATGTCTTCTCTTCAGAGTGCGGCAGATGGAGAGAGAAAGAAGAGGGGGAGACATGGAGATCTTGTCTTTTGAGGAGAGAAGAGTGAGAGATACTGGAGGGATGGAGGTGTGTGCAGTAGGGGAAGATAGAAACTGATGACAAGGGACAGAAAGGGAGGAAGGAGCAGAAGAGTCTTGAACAGAAGGCGACACATTTTAGGAAAAGAGTAGCAGATGGAGTGAATGAAGGGAGGAGTAAAAATAGATAGCATTTTTGACTAATAAAGGTGTTGATACAAAGAAAAAACCTGACTGCAGTGTCAAGATGAACCCCATAATGATGTTTACAGTCATCCAAATATGAAGGGTGTGGTGTTTTATTAAAAACTGGGACTGGAAAATCCTCCAAAGTGAACAAACAAATTAGACTTTTTTTTTTCTCACCTATGAGCCTTTTCTAACTTGCTAGCTCTTATAGGCAGGACTATTTTCTGCTTTTCCTCTCCCTTTTGGTTGATTTAAGGCACAAAAAATACTTCAAGTTAAGATTAGAAAACATGCATCATCATGCTTTGAAGAAATAGTACTTAAAGAAATAGTACCTGCATTCACTGATTTTTTTTTTGACACCTGGTGGCAGTGTGAAAACACAAAACGGACATTTTATTACCTGAGAAAACAGTTTCAGCAAACTATTTACTCTTTAGGTACCAAGGGGCAACATTATTATTACAACTGTCAAATATAAGTACAAATTTAATTACAATATTCTCCTTTTAAGCTCAGTTTTGGTCTCCACCAACTCCTTAGGGGAAATATCTGACTTTAGCTGCTAATAGTTTCACTATGTTCACCAGCTAATGGCTAACAGTGCCGTTTGTTGGTGAACAGGTCGTGTTTTGGTGGTTTATCAGAGCATTTTTTGCAGGAAACAGCTTCCTTTCGTTCCTTGAAACATTAGAGTTTTCTCCATAGAGCTGAGGAAAACTGCAGAGTTTGGGGATAATTCTCTGTGGATTTGACTCCTTTCACATCACAGAGTGCTTTGATCTATTCTAAAAAATGATAATAATGGTTAGTGCAGCTTTAAATTAAGGAAACGACATAACATAAACAAGTCCTCAAAACCATACAGCCATATAAGTTGTTTTTCATACCTTCTAATATGATCCACGAGAGGGTTTCCAAAATCAACACGTCCTCAAACCTCAACTTGATTGTTGCTGGTAAAAAAAGTTAATGTTGTGAAATAGTCGCACTTTGATTAGTTTTACAAAATAATCTCCCTTAGTTTTGAAAAGATAGTACATAGGTTTTAAAATATAGATGATAAAGAACAAATAAATGGATTTAAGTGTCGAGAGTGAGGACGTTATGTGCCTTAGGCGGCCTGCAGGCCATGTCCGGCCCGCTGGTTGTCCCTGTCCGGCCCGCGTGTTGCTGTCCGGAAATTAGAAATCAATACAACCATACTGATTTTATTTTGAAGGCAATTTACATATGTGCATGCTTGCATTCGCACCTGCACAGAAATGAGTTACCTTGTTGTGAAAAACACTTATTGCTTTTTGCATAAAGTTAATAAATTGTTGGTTCACTACATAACTTACACGCTCCATATTGTTTTTGTGGTTTGAATGTATGTTGTGTTTAAAAAAAAAAATGAAAAAGTGAGATAATGATTGGAAATTTTACTATTTTTTACTGCTATATTTGACTTACTCCACATTAACATAGTCTTATCATTAAATGTATTGTTACCAGTAGCAGCTCAAAACCAGATAATTTACTGCAGCATTTAGTTCAGAGTATTGGTCTGGCCCTCCACAACCCTCACAGTATCTTATGTGGCCCCTTGGGAAAATGAATTGCCCACCCCTGATGTAACGTTTAGTGTGACACATGGAAGTTAAGTTACGTAACTTCAAATAACAACACTGACTGTTGGCTTCACACAGGACATGAGCAGCGGTCTCCAAAGTAAAAGTCCTGTGTTTGTCGGACCCAACCACTGCTCCCACCTGTCCTTCTTTACACTGCATATCGTCACTTGTGCTTTTACACTCCTTTATGGCCACTAGAGAGCGCTGCTAACTACAAACGCAAATATGAGTCGTTTTAGCTGCTGTACAAATACCTTATGGGCCTGTCTCAAAAGAAACCAACATTGACTCTTAGTAGGATCCAGAATGTGTCCAGAAAGTTTCACTAGTAGTGTTGTGATAATAGAAACTTTTCCAAAGCTGTTTTAATATAATTTGTTTACTTGCCATAGAAAGTAATATTTAAAAACATTTTGCTCCTTTGGGTTTTAATGGATCTTCGCCATCTCCCGCACATGACTGTCCAAAAAAAAATTGTTGCTCGGTACTTTACTGTAATCGTCCAGCCAAGAAGAGGAAAGTCGAAGGAAGGACATACGTATTAACAGTGAAATAAAAGTGAGTGAAAAAGTGAGGAAGGATAGAGCGGGAAGAGTAACTGAAAAATTCCACAGTGCTTCACTTTGGAAATGATAGATCGAGATGAAGCAGCAAATCTATGCAGTTGGCCCGAACAGCAAAGCACAGCCAGTTTTCTTCAGAGCTGAGACAGCAGGAGATGGAGTGATGAGACTAAAGAGAGAAAGAAGGATAGAACAGGAATGAAAAAGGGAAATAAATAAGAGAGTTGATTGAAGAGCAGAGGAGAAGAAAAGAAGAGAAATTAGGACTCCTTACGACCACGTTCCAACAGGGCGCAGCATGCACCGGGCTCTGGAGAGCTGAGACATGAGGAAAAAATTGATGGGTGGAGAGAGCAGGGGGAGCGAAGAATGGTAGAACAGCATGATGGGAGATAGAAGAAGAAGAAGAAAATTATGAGTGACAACTCCTTACAGTGATGGCCTCTACACTGCAGAGTAGAGACTGTACTACATAAGATAAGAGATGGTAAATTCAGAGGTCAGGAAGACAGCAGGGAGAGAGGAATAACCAGAGACAGAATCACGGTTGCTTCTCTCCACTAATTACTTGGCTGTGAGGAGAATGGGCGGAGAATACAAAGGGGGACTGTTAGAGATTTCATTATACAGGGAGGTAAAAGGAGAATGTAAAAAATGATGCAGGGGCGATGCAAGGAAAGAGACCTTGGATTTAATCTATAAATAAAAGTTCAAATAATGTAAAAAGGCTCGCATGAATCAAAGCTAAAGCTGTGATATATGAAGTGTTGATGTAGCTGGAATAATCACAGGGTCACATCGATTCAATCCAATTCTCTGCGGTAGATCGAAAGCTCAAGCTGACTTTTATCATTATTCAGGCAACGGAAGCCATTGATATCAGTATAATTTGACCCTGCTTTTCAAAGATGAGACGCGGTACAGAGGGACGGAGACACAGAGGAGGAGGAAACGCATTTTAAGAGACTTTTTTTTTTTTTTTTTCAAATGTGGAAGTGTATAGAAAGATTCAAATTAAAAAACAAAGTGAGGGGACAAAACTGAGAATACCAGCCTGGTTCCAGTGGAGCAGAGCTAATGAGAGTTCTGCAACTAAAACTGCCTAGATAAAGATAAAGCAAAACAGGAAATTAATTGTTAAGGGACACAAAGCCCAGTTGAGTTTATTAAAGCGAATACAATGACAAAAAAAATACATTTTACAGCTAATCCTGTCCTGTATTAATCTGAGCGTGAACATTCAGAGCAAAGGAACCTGTCATTCCACGGCGAAAACAAATGATCTGATAACTGTAGCCAATACGGGATATTTTAATACGTTTTAAGTCCTTAAATCTGGATAATTTATTTTAAGACCCTGTTAAGGACCCACAGATACCCTGGAGGGAATGTGTGGGAGTGGATGGGTGCATGGATGAGGGGAGAAAAAGATCCAGTGCTGCTAATAGAAGAGATTAGACAGCTAGGAAAGCATGAAAACAGATGGGTTCCTGCATTAATGCAAGACAACCAGGAGACAGTGAGAGAGACGGAGAGATAAAGAGATGGACATGAGGGAGATAAAGACAGGCGGAGGAACCAAAACTTTGAAAATCAAGATGAGGGAAGGAAAACAAACAAGGACACCACATTTACATATTTGGCTTTTAGCTGGTGCTCTCATCCAAATATTGTTCCTTCTTAGGAGCCTCAGCAGCTTCAGAGTGAGTCTGTAAGTTTTAAGAATAAATTTCGTTGTGCTAACATTCCACTTAACATCACAGTTGAACTGCAGACTCCAGGGTGAGCTCGCCTGAATAGTTGGCACGACAAGCAAAATAGTTTTGAAAGCCACAGAAGAAGCTGAGTGAACACTGTCAGGCAAAGAGATAAAGCCATGAGTGCACTGACAGACAGTGCTCATTCTTTATTCTTCATTTGGAGACTCGAACCTGTGGGGAATGCTCAAGGATGTCTTCGGCAACCCTGATTATTTTATTGAGTAGTCGTTTTGTCTATAATATGTCAGATTTTGTGAAAAATGTCCATCACAATTTCCCAGAGCACAACATGACATCACTTATTCCTCATCTTAATCGACCAAAAGCCCAAATCGCTCGTTATTCTCTATAAAAGCAGGAAACCACCACATTTGATAAGCTGGAAGTAGAAAATGTTTGGCACTTTTGCTTAAAATATTACAGTTTTGTGCTCTTACATTTAGAAATACTGTACAGTGTTTTATGCCATTCTTTTACTGTATTTAATTTATATCTTTTTATCCCGATTTAACCTGGCTAGCATCTCATATCCAGATTGTATCTAGCAGTGGTGAAAAAAGTATTCAGATTCCTTACTTAAGTAAAAGTACACAAGTATCAGCATCAAAATGTACTTAAAGTATCAAAAATAGGAGTACTCGCTCAGATTATATATTTTAAATATATCATTAGATTATTTGTATTGATGCATTTATGTAAGCAGCATTTTAATGTTGTAAAGATAGGGTTCATTTTAACTACTTAATATGCTGTAATTACTTTTAATGTAAAAAAAACAAAAAACAAAGTCTAATCACTTAAATTGATCGTGTTTTATGTTAAATCTTGAAATCAAAAGTAACTAAAGCTGTCAGCTAAATGTAGTGGAGTAAAAAGTAAAATATTTGCCTCAAAATGTAGTGGAGTATAAAGATACATTAAATGGAAACTGTTATCTAGCTATGATTACATTTACACCTAGTATTAGTGTGTGCCTCCAGTGTCCACATTGAGATCCGATAGCGATCTGATCGCTCTGTTCGCCTCAAACGGTCGAACGTTTCCTCCTGCTGCAGCTGTTGGTTGTTTTAGAGGTGAGGTCGCCATCTGGCTTCTGCTGCAGGGCAGATAGACATGTTGCTGAGGTCCGCCTTTTGAAATAGGTCATTTTGGAGATACACCGACACGGCACTGGGCTGCACAGTGATTCTTTGTGATATCTTTTTATTTATTCTTTTTATTTCTTTTCCCTTGATGTTGCATGGATATGTTCTTTGTGTCTGGGCAGTCTTTTGCTCCAGCATCAGGACCTGTGAGTCTAGTGCTGCATTGATACTCGTGTCCATTGAAGTCATGCGTTTACCAATGGGATATTATTGCATTTGCACCTTTCATGTGGTTATGTGTTTGCAATCTGATCACCCAAAACACACTTAATGCCAGGTGTAAATGCTTTATTGTTGTGAGTTAAAGAAACTTTTCTATTCATACGGTTGTATTTTATTCTGTTCTACTTAACAGAGACATTTACCTAATTAATTTATGAGCCAATTAGCCATCAACTAATGGGCCAGTTATATTAAACCCAAAATTAAAATGTGACTCGACATTACTCTTGATGCTTCAGATCAATTTGCTTCAAATGTGTTTTTCATTTTGTATAATGAAAAATGTTTTTTCTGATGTTGCATAATTTATATACATCTTGACAAACTACCCAACAGTAGAACAGAGGTGGCTGTACTTTCCCACCACAACGGAGGTCAAACGCTCAGATCAAGATCTCCGAACGATTTCATACAAACATAATGTAGACACAAAAATAGGAAAATCACTCTCCTCCGTTGCGAAAGGATTATGTGACAGTAGCACAAATTGGATGCTGTATATTCACTTGTTGGCTAACGATTAACTTTCAGATGGAGAATAAAGATGAATAAAGATATTTGTTTTGGTTTGTTGCTCATGATTAAAAATTAAAATCTTTGGGGAAAACACGCTCGAAAACATTTTTCTGAGATCCAGGAGCTAAACCAAGGTTATCAAGCGTGGGAGGAAGATTTATCTATCTGCCCACCTTAACCTCTTTAAAACTACATCACATTTCCAGCTGTGTCCCCACCAACACTTATTTTTCAAATCCTTTTTGTACAAGAACCATGCTTATATACATTTTAAGCTGTGTTCATTCCATAAAATTTAATGAGACCAGGCACACGTGGGCCTGACAGAGCGGTATATGTTCATGTGCTTATTTTACACAGTGTGCAGACAATAAAAGCAGACATGCAACACAATGACTCACAATTTGTGGTTTTGCAGGCACATTTTCTCACCATGCAAACAGGAATCAGTATATTAGCTTTCAGTCCGGCTATAATTTTATTTATTTGTCATATGCGGTTTCCTTCCTTTCCATAAAAGCATATAAGCAGACATCAGACAGGCTATCTGCCTCAGTACATTTTAACAAGGTAATGGCTCTCTGGTGATTTATAAACCATGGTGGACGGGGGATGCTTTTGCCTAGTGGGAGGATATTGAGTAGGCAGATTTCAACTGTGAAAACTACTGTGAGTTGTAAATCATTTCATTAAAAGACACACTAAGCATTTTTGAAGTTTACAGTGTTAAGGAGTCTTAAGTGAACAACCACAAAAACTATTGAAATTGATGGCCAGATCCCCGTTCAGCCTCTCAGGGAACGAGACAAACTGACAATGACTGCTCACAACACAGTGCGAGACAGTACTCCACATGCAGGGCGTGAGATGTTTTTTGACATTTTCTGAAAAACTATTGATCCACATCGCATCAGTCAAAGTTTTCTTGGTGTCTGGGAAAGCTCTCTGGAGAATGCATTAACATCAACCATCACAGGATTGAAAGACTGCAGGAGAGACTTTTGAAATCTCGCACTTGAAAGGAGGCTCTTTCTACATTTTCTCTTTGTTTAATGTGAACTCTATATTTCTCCAGGTGTCCTTAAAATAATCACATGTAATGGAAGACAAGTGCGAGGAGAAGAAAGAGACAGGAGTACAAAGATTTCAAAGTTAAAAATCCAATTTATTTTTCAGGTTAATGAGGTAAATTTTAGAAAAACATGCCCTGTGTGATACAGAATTTGTCCTTTTGTCCCTAACCCATAGAAATAAAAATAAAAATCAATAAACCAGACATAAAACAATGCATATATGCATACAGTGCTACTGTAATAGTCACTATAATTTGTTCCTCAGAGGAAAGAGGAGACAGTCATAACTGATGCAATCTTTATTTTCAATCCTGTGAATCACCTCGATCAATTTCAAAGGACAAATGTTTAGGATACAGGGAAATCAACTGGCAGAAGTTAAATATAATATTCATAAGTATGTTTTCATGAGTGTAAAACGACCTGCTGACACTAAGAGTTCTGTTTTTGTCAGCTTAGAATGAGCCCTCCATATCTATTTACCCCTTCACTTGTCATAAAGCAGCACACAGTGCAACTGTCATTACTAGTTTTAGACCAACACAGTTGTCATTTTCAGCATGCTTGTGCCCTTGGGTGTGTTTGTCTTTTAATGAGGTGTGGCGATTATGCCAATCACTAACTAAAACCTTAAATCTAAAGTCAGTGGATCAGTATTTTCCTGCTATTTAATGTGCACATGTTCAGATAAAATTACATCAATCACTCTGATGCTCACTCTCTCTGATACATGAAACACACACACACATGCGCCTGGAGATTTAAATAATCAATGAAGTTATGCTGCTGTTGCTAATGTGTAAAAGCACACAGTGTCTCTCTTGGGGATGCACTTGTTATTTCTACTGCAGATAAATGAGCAAAAGCAAGACCCCAGCCTGGTCTACAGATAAAGAAATTGTCCGGAGCATGGCCCTGAATTCAGACGTGTGCTGTTATTCTTCATTTATCCCACCAATCTATAACAGACATCTGTAATCTCCTTCAGATGATTTGAAGACTAATGACTCAGTTTCAAAGTCATTGCTGTGCTGCATCACTGAGCACACTTCTCCGATTTGCAGAATCTGCAACACAAATGCACCTGCACCATGCACTTTAGACCGCACTCTTCAAATCGTCTAAACAGAGCCCTGAACTTTTAAATTAAAATATTGCGACAGAGTTCTAATTTTGTAGTAATACTCTTTCCTGGCATTTTTTCTTTAGTTCCTCTACAATTGCATCATCTACTGTGACTAGCTGGACCCAAAGTATTGCCTGTGAAGGAGTTATTTGCTTTCTTGCCAAGAGTTGAGAAGATCAATACGACTCTCATGTCTGTGCACCAAAAGTGAAGCTACAGCCAGCAGCTGGTTAGCTCAGCCTCGGTGATAAGAGTGGAAAGGGCTAGCCTTGTCTTCTTCAAGAAAAAATAATCAGCCAACCAGGACTTCTTAAGCCTACTAATCCTTTTTGTGTCGCCCATATAAAACTGAAGAAACGTCCTGATGTTACAGGGTTTTTTCATGTTTATGGAAAGTTTGTTTTTCTTATATACTTTTAATAGTTTATATGTGTGCGTGGTGTTTTAATTTTTTCTGCTGCTGTAACACAGTAACCTCCCAGTTTAGGATCAATAAAGTATATCTATATATCTATATATCTATCTTGACAGAGCCATGTTCGCTGTTGTCCCCTGTTTGCAGTCTTTATTCTAAGCTAAGCTTAGAATCTCCTGTCTCCAGCCTCAAATCTAACGGACAGATATGAAAGTGGTATCGATCTTCACATCTAACTCCCCGCAACAAAGCAAATAAGTGAATTTCCCAAAATGTCAAACTTTTCTTTCAAACTCGCTTCTTGTACGAGCGAGGATGAACCACATGAGGACATCTGGTCTATATAGATAAAAGAATGAAAAGAGCTGCACACACGTAGCACACTGACAAACAAAGGCAATCAAATCAAAGCACTGCAGGACATCAAGAGATATCAGGGAGAGGTGGTTAAAATATTTCCCACTCTACTTTGCATTAGTCTGCACTGTGACTTAAAAATGAGCAAGAGAATTAGTGTGATGGTATGCAGACAACTCAAAGCAGCTGAAAGGAGCAGCAGGCTGATAGTGACAACCATTATGATAATTGCTTCCTTGACTTCTTTTTACTATAGAGGTGAGGAGATGAGAATATAAGCTGTACTTCAGCATTTTGCATTTTACTCCGTCTTGCTTTCTTTCTAATCCTTTTGCATCATACTGAGCAGCCAGCCTGAGCACTGTCTTCTCCAGGTAATCTAGCTCTTAGGATGTGTCATCGGTCAGTGTTATTTGCCAGAAATCCCCAACGGACATTTATCGCTGTTGTAAATACATCGTGGGATTTCATTGGCACGTTGCTCCAAGCTGATACAGTGTTGGGAAAATTTCTCTCTCAAGTTTTCACTGGAACGAATGCTTCAATTTGCACCACCTTGGGCAAAGTTTGGTTCATCTCGCTCCTTCCATTGATTTTGCATACATTTGTGCCGCCGCCTCTAAATGATTATCTTTTAATTCTGTCTTAAGGTAGGGCACGGGAGACAAGTGGATTGAAAGGGAGAGAGAGGCGGAGGGGAAGGTGGGGAAGGTGGGGAAGGTGGATAAAACAGACAGAGGTGTGTGTTTATCAAGTGTTTCATAGTTGGCGTACTGATCCAGGATCAATTGACGCTCTCAGATCAGTGGGGATGGTATGATCAAGGGAAGCCTGCGGTCACTGAACCCAGATCAGCTGTCGGAAAAGGAGGGATAATTAGGGAGCTGGAGAGAATATTCAGAAACAGATGGGAGGATCGAGGTGACATGTGTAGGAGAGAGAAAGAGAGAGAGAAGGAAGAAGAAGAGAAGCAGACTCTTTGGATGCGAGTGTCAGCTAAATGCCCAAAATGTAAAACAAACTGAGAGAGAGAGAGTTGAGTGATGAGGGAAGGAGAGAGGGGGAGACAGAAGAAGAAAGGGGAAAGAACAAAGCAGGACAGGAGAAAGACAGTTGGATGGGAAGAAAAATGGACAGAGGGAGAAGAAAGAGAAAGAGGTGCAATGCAGATTCAGGTTGAGCCAAAGAGGGAGATGAAAAGATGCAGAAGCTGTGAGGGAGATGGAAACAGAAATATAAAAATATTGGTCTGTAACTGATGTACTTTGCCTCGGCAATGCAGGTTTCTCCCCTGTCGTGCCAATAAGGCAAATTTCAATTTGAGAGAGTTCTCGGCAGAGCACAAACTTAGTTGGAAAGGCATGAGGAGGTAGGAGGCAGATGAAAAAGGAATATATGTATGTGCACTCAGTATGTGTTGTGAGAGAATTCCCCTCTTCCTGAATGTTTGAAGTTGAAAGAGCATGAGAAAGATTGAGGGAGGAGGAAGACGAGGAGGTGGAGGAGGAAGACGAGTAGGCGAAAATAGCTGCTGTGACCAGATCAACAGTTGGACCTTTGGGGAGTATCAAGTCTCCAGTTTGAGCTGCAGACAAGAACCGCTGTCTGGCCAAACACACACACACGCACAACACTTTGAAACAGCGATGTACAAAAAAGGTTTGTACGCCGATAAGCAGATCCTGTACTTGATATGTAATCAACACATAAATGCTCCATCTTCTCAGCTCAAAGCCCTCCTGACACCACTTACAAGCCCCTCACACCAACGTACACACATAGAATCGCAAAGTGGAAAGAGATGCTGTTTGCAGAAGTTTCTCCTCTCGTGGTAAATTGCCGTTTTTCATCCTCAATATTACTCAACGCAGAAACACAGGAGTCTCCTTGATAACTTAACGACACTATAGAGCCGGAGATGATCCACTGCCATTCCAGCCAGTCGGTGTCTGTGAGTGTGTGTGGCTGTATTGCTGTCTTTACGTTACGAAGCGTGAAATTTAGTTGTGAATGGATGTTCTTGTCCAGACTTCAGGAAAAATAATACAAATGTATAGTTTTTCTTCAATATATACAGTATTTTACATGTACAAATAGATAATAACAATAATTATAATTTAAAAAATCTTCTGCTCCTCCTCTGGCTGTCACTTTCACCCATATATGTATATTGGTATATAATATATATACATTTTTCTCAAGATAAAGCTATCATCCCCCTGATCTGCAGGAGTCCAGATTTAATTAAAGTTGGAATAAGATATTATTTTTTTTACCTCTTTACATGAAATGATTGTGACAATGTGATTTATCCTTGACAGATAAAGTGTATATCTTCTCAAAACTTTTAAAATTTTATATGCTTATTAACCCTGCTGAAACCCAAAACTATATGTATGTTTACAAAATCGTCAAAAATACACTGGTTATCATAGAAGGAAACTAAAAAACAGGAGTTTGAACTTTCCGATGGTCCTTGAATAAATAACGTGTGATGCTTCTTTTCTTTTTCTTTTAAAATTTTCTTCATTATTACTTTATTCTACATTTTTCACTTAAAATTTCCCCAAAATAAACTGTATGCAGAAACACAATCCTGCTAAAAAACCTTCAAATTCTGCACTTCTCAGGGCAACAATTCTTGCAAAAACAGAAGTTTATCAGTTCGTACATAAAATATATTGGCTCTGTACAGTTTGCAAATAAATGTGTCACAATGGATTAGCACATTATTACACTACATTCGTTTATGTTTTAACTTCCCACCTTTTTCTAGAATCAGGGTTGTAGAGAGACTAGTTTTCTTCTGCTTGTTTTTCATGCCATGTTTTGCCCAAAATTTGTTGATCAAATGCTACATTTTTATCCCTCTGAGATATACCAGAGTACAGATTCAAAATAAACATAACAGAAATACAGCTACAAAGTATCTGTTTCCATTTAAATTCTAAATAAGTTGCACGCACAAATCCTCTGCGAAACATCTCTAAACAGTACCGGACATTTGGCTTTACAGTAAGATACCTTGTTTCTGAAAAATTATTTCAGTTTAATTTGCAGAGAAATCATGTATTATTTTTGCCTGGTTAGCAGATGGCTCCAAACACTGCGACACCCGTGATCCTCGGCTGACGTTGCTATGGAGAAGAACACAGTGAGATGCACAAAACAAGGCTGCAAGAAAATTCAAAATGACCTGTTGTTACAAGAAGGAACAAAACACAATGCAGCTGAATTTATTCACAAATTGACCCGAAAGTGAACTGAGTTAAACTGCTTTATGATTTATCGGTTTTCTACAAATGCATAATATTTAACTTTAGCTTGCGGCTACAGGCGCACTCAATAGAAATATCAGCTGTATGACTGAATGTTTCCTGACATATAACGACTTGGGAGTCGTAGATAACTCCTGTCTTTAAGTTTGTATGTTCACAGGCTTGTACTTTTGGCTTTAAAGTAAAGATGCAGATATTTCCGTTGTTATTTCTATTATTATTGGGAAATTTTATGCCGACTAGATAGGATCATTAGAGAGATGTTGGGAAACACAGGGAATAGGTATTATGGCCTATTATTTCCCTTATTTTATTTATGTAGGTTTGTACGAGGAGAGTTTCATTTGGACCCGCTTTCTGCCTGCTGGCTGGATTTGTATTTTCTGCTTTTAAACATTAGGAATAAGAAGAGGAAGCTAGAACACAAACCTCCATTGGTTTCAAAAGTTGTGAACTCCACGCTCAGATGTTTAGAGTTTCATGTCCATCCAAGCCTTGGAAATGCTCCAAGTGTCAGTCACCCAACAGTTTCTATGAGAAAAAGAGGGCTTATACTTTTCAGCTGCATCCCTCTGCATTGTTACCACACTTTATCCATTAATCCAGTTTATCTCAATAGTCAGATATTCATTACATCCCCTCAGCGATGAAACAAAAGCCAAACAGCAGAGTGTGACCTATTGGCGGACTATTTATGTTGTCCACATCGCCGGCTAAACGGCGCACGGCACATGTACAATTTTCAGGGGCATCCCGATCGATTCGCCCCCCTTAACTAGATATCATATCGCTTTTGAAAATCCATCACACCTGTACTCGCAAGCAATATACGTCGTTTATAATGAAAGAAAGAAAGGATAAAGAAAGAGAGAGAAGAGCCCCCAGTCAGAAAAGATTAGAAATGGGTGAGATGTAAGAGAGAAAGACGGAGAAGAACAAGGGAGAGGGGAAAGAGGGGAGATGGAGGAGAGATGAGGGGAAGAGAATTAAGGAGACTGATGGTTGAGCGCAGGGTCCAGGGGGCATGGATAAGTGTGTGTGTGTGTATGTGTGAGTGAGTGACCGTATGCCTCACACACACACACCCACTCACACACACCCACACTGAGAGGGTAGCTCATGAAGACAAATGTAGTGACCTTGCTTAGTGATAAGGCATGAAGATAAAGTAGTGTTGGATAAAATAACTGAAAAACACCAAGAGAAACAGAGGTGTATGTGTGTGTGTGTGTGTGTGTGTGTGTGTGTGTGTGCGTGGGAGTGCGATAGAGATAGACAGGTGAACAGGCAGATGGGAAGATGGAGAGACAGGAAGATAATCGTGAGACGGAAAGAGATGAGGAGACAAACAGACACAGATGTGGCTCAATACTGAGAAAGGCAAATAAACAATAAGATATGAAAACAGACAGTGACCATATCACACTATTAAACTACACACATTCATACACACGCACACACAAACACTCACACACACACACACTCACACATTTGGAGTCGCCCACACAATACACTAAGATTTTCAGAATAAGATGACTTAATGAGTTACTTAACAAGCAGAGCCTCTTGTTTTTTGTTGACCCTCGCTGCTTCTCAGTGAGGTGGCAGTGGATGTGGTCAGTACACTGTGACATCACTGATAGGTGCCGTTACAGGTGCAACACTTCAACATCCAGCTGATGATGTCTATGGTTGTGTTTCCATCAACAAATTTCTCTGCATTTTGAAGATTTGCATGAGAAAAGCTTGATGGAAACACCAAAATTCGATAAAACGTTCAAAAATGTGCATAAAAGTGTTTAAGGGGTTTAAAGAACAATAAGTCGGCCAATAGAATCTAATTCCTGAAGACATATTTTCTCTCGTGGGTGGCCAAAGTTCTCCAATTATTATTTTTTCTCTCTGGCTCATTCTGTTCTTCTTCTACTGTTTACTGACGGACTAGGCTACAGCAGTAAATTAAACTGCCATCTTCTGACCAAAGTACCTTTATGCAGACATTTCAAAGTTTCGCTTCAAAATTTGATTCGACTTTAATTTAAACATGGCTATTGAAGCTAGAATTTTCAGCTTGGTTACTTTCCATATCGGTACATGTATATGTATGTTGAGGAGGCTTGGCTGTTGGTTAACAGTAAGCAGTCAACTTAATTTGTAAACAAGTTGTTTATGTTAAGAGAACACTGTTGTTTTGGTGTCAGTCAATTTCAACTTGACGAAAGAACACCACAAACTTCTATAGACTCCATAGACTTTTTTTTTTTTAAACCTTCAGAATACGTTGGACTTGGTTAACACATTTATGACAGTTTTGAGGAGTTTAGTTTTAAACACCTGGTTCATGTTGTGAAACAGTCACATTTTCGCACCAAAACTACTTGGTTAGGTTAAGGAAAAGATCATTGTTTGGGTTAAAATACGCATTTTTGCCATGTAACTTGAGTTATGTATGTTAAGTTAAAATAACTCAACATGACTTGTGGTTTGCACACAGGACACAAACAACTCCTGAGTCAAAGTGTTCATTTGATCCATCCACCCAAACTCCTTGCCTCGTGGACTTTGTCATACTTTATACTACATCACATCACTATGACCACTTAAGGTCATAGTGTAATGCTCTAGTAATCTCTAGAGCTGAAAAATAAAGTCAATGTGAAGTGCCAAAACCTGCAATTCTTGAATGGCCCCTTTGAGGCTGCCTACCAAAGCGAGTGAATCCCCCCAAAAAACAGTATGTAGTAGCTGATTTCTAACCCCAACCCTAACTGTATGAGAGGTGAATTTTTATATACACTAGAGGCCAAAAGTTTGAAAGCATCT
Source organism: Centropristis striata (assembly GCF_030273125.1). Taxonomy (NCBI): domain Eukaryota; kingdom Metazoa; phylum Chordata; class Actinopteri; order Perciformes; family Serranidae; genus Centropristis; species Centropristis striata. Next base: position 30,836,815 of record NC_081527.1, read on the forward strand.
TAAATTTTCTGTTCACAATGGCTTTCTTAAAAACCAGTATGGATTCTTTGGATTTTTGGATGTGTTTACTGCATGATCAGACTTTACCTTTATTCAATTGAACCATTTTCCTCAATTTACCTTTAGGTATACATTGATGTTACCAGACCATTGCTGAATAAATGTTAACAAAAGAAAAGAAGGTCTTAGTTTTAGGGTTGAGAAGAAGTCACAAGTTCAGTGCAAAAGTAAAAAACAAATCACTGCCTGCATTATTCACTTTAGCTCTTTGGCTTTTGAGAGTTTGGATACAAAAAATCCCAATAAATCTCAACTGTGTTCATATCTCTGACAAACTACCACAGAAATGGCTAAAATTGAAGCAGCTGAGTAAAGAAACAAGAGTACAGATTTATACATTGAAGAAAGAAGGATACACAAAGTATAAGCAATAAAAACCCAAACACCTGATAATTGTAGTAAACATGTGTTCTAATAAGTGACTGTTTTTTTTGTACAAATTTGATCTTTCTTCCAAACTTTTGGCCTTTAGTCTACCTTATACATTCAAATTTGTAAACTGCTGGATCGTCAAAATGACCCTCCAGAAAACTACAAGGGTGATGATATGGAGACTGTTTCCATGTCTAATACAGCCAGTGACCCCGACCCATCCCCAATTTCCTGCAAATTGTGTCATATGAAGCCCTCCCTTCCCCGTGGTGACGTCAACTTCTAGTACAACCAACACACCTAAAATATAACTGTAAGTTTAGCAGGGCCTTCTCAAACTCTGCTCCTCAGGTTTCAGAGACCAAGGAGAAGTCAAAAATAGTGTCATAGTAACTTAAAACAATTTGAATGTGGGAACAAATCTATGGGACTGTTCACTGAGCTCGACCACAGTTGTGTTTCGCAGGGATCTGCTTTCTTGTAGTCTGGGTTTTAAACGTCAAATCGCTATTTGCGGGGAGTCAACTCTGCATGATGGCGCCAGAAAACAAAGCTTTATTGAGACAGAGAGATAGACGGATAAACAGCTAGATAGACAGGCAGATAGGCAGGCAGGCAGGCAGGCAGGGAGACAGACAGCAATCACACAGCACAAACACCGTAGAGGTCAATGCTATCACGGAAACGAGCGGGTTATTTCGTAGCATTTCATCATCATCATCTATCTCGGTCGCTTGCGCTCTCTCTCCCTCTTTCATGGCTGGATTTCTCATTGATGACAAAGCCATTTATGTCTCTCTTATGTTTCCCCCCCGCCTCCCGCCTCCCCCCTCTCCCTCCTCCCACACCCGTCCCTCGCTGTCTCTCCCTTCTTCTACTCGCTATTTATGCTTCCACTGTTTTATTTTTCTGTGTTTTTTCTCTCTTACACTTTTTCTTGTCTCTCATTCTCAATTTGCATCTCCCCTCTTTGTCTCTCTTTGCCTTGTTCACACTCACGTCTCGGCTATTTTTTCCTCTTCTCTCACCTCGTCTTCATCACTCCTCCTTCTCCTCCTCCTCCTCTCTCTGCCTCTTACATCATTTTCTCTCTAAACACCTCTCCCCCCTCCCTCCTCCTTTCCATTTTACCTTTCTCTTTCCCGTGATTTAAATGCTGCACATCATCTTTCTTACTTTCCTCTTTCACTCTTACTCTGCCCTCCCCGACCGTGCTCGCCCTCTTTTACATGCTTTCTTACTCTCTCTCCACCTCCTTTATTTTTCTCACTACATATCCGCTACTTCTCCTTTTCTTGTCATTGTTTCTTTTGCTGCTTCCTCCAACTTCTGACTTACCATTTCCCCTCTTTTCACTCTCCTTATATCCACTTCTTTCCCTTCCTTTTGCCCATTTTTTCCCTTTCTCTTTCTTCGTCATCTTTTTTCCCCATTTCTCAGTTTTTCTCTCGACTTGCCTCCATATTTTCTCTTTTTTACTCTCACCCTGCCTTTTCTTTTCTCGTTCTTTCAATCTTTTTTCCTTGCTATCCTTTCCACATCTTCCTCCTCCAACTCTTCCATACCTCTAGGCCATTTCATCCCTTTTTACTTTCCTACTGCCACACCTCTTTTTACCCTCTTGTCTGTCATCTTCCTTTCTACTTAGTCTGATTTTTTTCCATCCATCCTCCATGGCCTTCTCCCTTCCCATCCCTCAATTACCTCCCTTTTTCATCCTTATATTCTCTTGTGTTTCCTTCTTTTCTCCCCTTACTCCTCTCACCTCTTCCTTCTCTCCCCTCTTCTCACCTCCTGAATCTCCCCCTTCTTCCTCCCCTCATCTTTCCCCCACTTTTCCTTCTTTCTGTCCCTGTCTCTGTTTCCTCTTCCTTGCCCTTTCTTTATCTTCCTCTTTCCTGGGACATCACAAATATAAGAAAGCTGTTAGAAATCCAAGGCAAATGATTACTCACTATTTTAAAAAAGCAAAAAGTATGATACAATTAGAATAAGTAGATAGAAAAAAGCTTGTAGAAAAACAGTTAAAACCACTTAAATTTAATCTACTAATTCTAAATGCAGATTAATTATATTAGCACATTTCTAATAATTCCTCTTCTTCCTTCCAGCGCTGAGAGATAACCGCATCCAGCTGCACCGCTCGACATCCACCGAGCTTTCCATAACCATCGCCGACGTGCAGCTGTCTGACGAGGGCGAGTACACCTGCTCCATCTTCACCATGCCGGTCCGCACCGCCCGAGCCACAGTCACAGTGCTAGGTGGGTCACACATCACACTCATAAACACAGTGTATATTCACACTATCACACACTGCGCATATTGCAGGGAAATCTGTCATCTTGATGATGCCAAAAACAGAGGTTGCAACTTTTCCAGACCTTGAAATAAACCCTGGACTGTTTGTATCCCACCGACAAACATGTTAACTGTTTTGATGCTGCAGGAAATCAAAGAAAAGAATTCTTGTTTTGATTTACTGAACTCCATATACTATGTTTATTCTTAACCTTTCTTTTTACTGGCTGTCCTTGAAGGGGAATCCCTCTCTGTGAGGCCCATCCTAAGAATTCTTCAGATTTCCCTTTTTCTTATGCAGGCTTTTCCAAAAAAATATTCTTTGTTCTCACCGAGGCATAATGGTGCAGAATGACATTGTTGCCTTCCTTGTGTTCGTACCTCCTTTGAGACTGATTGACGGCAGTACAAATCAGCTTGACTGCAGTCCAACCTAATTTTTCTCCCAAAACCTGTGACAAATCTAAATGGATGATTCCAAGCTTTTGTCATCTTTTCTTACTTTGTTGTCACATTTTACAACAATGTCCACTTTTTCTGACTTTACTGTTTTGGACCACACGCAGTAAAGTTTAACTTTAAAATAGTGGCTCACATTCACCTTGGTATGCTGCTGAGGCATTGTGCTGGCCTGACCTACCCTGCAGAGTTTACCCTCTCTTAGAACAGAATGAAGTCTGACCCTGTGGATGTCCATTGTAAGTGTGACATGCTAGGAGAGGCTGCCTGTTGTCATGAGGCAAAGTATTGCTTCTCCAGCAGTTTAGTGTTTAGCTTCCATAAAGTTAGAGGACGTATGAAAGACGGATTACGACATAATGTCTCTAATCAATGCAGCAATGGCTGAGATATCTGGACTTTTATGTGTAAAGCTGCAAAAACACTGGATCCTACATTGCCCTCAATGCAACTGGATTTTCTTTGCTACACCCCGTACTTCTCATGAGGAAAACTCTGATCTTCATGTGTAAAATTGAAGTAAACTGTAATGTCACAGATAAATTGAAAAATAAATTGAAAAAGAATAAAAAATATTCCAGAACATAATCTCTTTTGTGGACCATAATGATTCCACGGCCTTCACTGTGATGCCTCTATCCAGTCTGATCCAGATCCTTGCTTATAGCGTTAACCTTTGTGTAAGGTTACGACCTCATATAACTCTTGTGTGGAGATAAACCGGCTCCACTCATCTTCTTTGAGATGGATGTTATTACCTATGTGTGACACTTCCCTGCAGCCTGCAATAAATTGTGGTCACCCTGTCAGTGGTGAGTGGGCCTGTTTATTGATTGGATATCGGGCTAATCGGCTTTGGAGCGCCACAAACAGCCTTTCATGTATTGATTTTTATTAGTCGACTTGTTATTGTTTTTCATCGTCAGCTCATTCTGGCCATATTTTCGTGGTTTTACTTGAAGATGAGAACAAAGCATTCAGCTTGGCAATGCTATAATGCACCAACTAATGGCCATACAACCACAATGGAGACGTACTGTATACATGGGAGAGACAGCTGGTCTGATACTCCTGGGGAGTCGCGGTGGGCAGATTTACGGCCAACATTTCAGGGCATCCAATGCCACTTTTAAATTGCTGAGCAATCAATCTGAGTCACTCTTTGTGCTGATCACAAATAACTGCATCAACATTTTTTCAACAAAATGGGCTTTCATCTCTTAATTTTGCATACCTAGAATACTTTCTAGATGTAAGCTTATTCATGATCTTGAGTAATCAATTTTTTGCTATTTCCTCTCAGCTTTTCTCAGTCCATGGGACGCAATTTGCCAACAAATTATTGGATGAAAACCGAGCTGCAGAAGGTTTCTGCCTAATTCCCTTGGAAAATGCACTAAGTGGAAACAAGAGATTCTGAAATTTTGATATTTAGGGTGTGGCAGTGGCTGTTCTGTAGCTGAAAGGCCACACGGTTGTTCCCTGAATTTGAGGTTTGTCAGTCCACAGCTGTGGAAGCATCCTTGAATAAATCATTTTGTTGATATTTACTCAAATGTGTTGGCAGTGCTGCAAAGTATATTGAAAATAAATATAGTTGCTGTGGACAACAGCACGAACATAACGCCTGAAATGTTAATGTGATGTTGGTGTGTGTGAGTGTAAAGGAGGGTGTGTGTGTGTGTGTGTGTGTGTATGTGTCTTAGCAAGGGTGAAGGCGGGGTCTACATTAGCTCTTTGAATCCAAATTAACATGAGAATCACTCCTCCATATTTCTTCCAATTTCGCAGTAATTGTGATTCAAGCATTTTTTATTCGCTGTAATTGACGGCTGTGACACTGTATTCTGCGTTCAATAAATATTTCATGACCCCTGAGAGGGAGCCAAACCATTAAAAATGTATGGTAAGATGTCTAAAACGCACCGACCCCTATGGGAAAATCAGCCAAAGACACTGAGTTTTGGCACAGCAGCACTTGTGTGTGTGTGTGTGTTTTTATTCTTGTTTTGACATGTGCAGCGTTTTGACAGATTCAAACACACACAGACGCTTAACTGCTGAGTATGGTCAGTTTTAAATGCCTGTGTGTCAGTTGGTGTAAAGTGTGTGGCATGCCTCTCCGCTTGCTCCTGAGCTAAGCAGAGAATAATTTATAATGGCTTTATTCTCTTTTACTCTCCTTGTAGAGGGAAGGGTCTCAACAGGGCTTCTCCAGCCAATCCTATATGTGCTGTATTATTCCCTCATTAATATTCAATGCTACTTTACTGCCAGAGAGCTTCCGCACACAGTGCACTACATCAAATACTGCTACATTAAAAATTGACCACATTTTTATTTTTTGATCTATACCTTGGTTAGTTCACAGCACTTCATATTGGTGTTTCCGTGTCCATGTCTGTTTGCTTGTCTATCTGCAGGGTGTGGACAACATAACAGGGAGACCTTACAATATGATGTCATCTATCTATCTATCTATCTATCTATCTATCTATCTATCTATCTATCTATCTATCTATCTATCTATCTATCTATCTATCTATCTATCTATCTATCTATCTATCTATCTATCTATCTATCTATCTATCTATCTATCTATCTATCTATCTATAACACTTTCTGAAATCTGGTTGCAAAAAATGTCACAAATTTCAATAATTTCTGCACAATCTTGTCAATTTTAATAAAATGAAATCCATTCTGCTGTCCCTCTCTACCCCTCTGTCTTCTCTCTTCTTCTACTCTCTCAGCTATCTCTTTCTCTCTCACTCTCTGTCCATCACTCTCTCGCTCTCTCCTCCCTTAATGGCCCTATGTGGTTGCCGGCAAACCGAATGTTCATTATTTTCAAAAGCAGAATGACAGTAAACTCCGCCAACACTTGGAGGAAAGTGCCGCCCACAACAGCTCCAGATGGAGAACGGCAAGAAAAAGTTTCCCTTTCTCCCCTTTGCCTTCGACCGTGATGGTGAAGAATGGATTGTGAAATATTTGGCACAGTGGATTTGTACATTCCTGCTTCTGCATGTGTTGTTTTGACTACAACGTATGCTCCAAGTTTAAATAGTAATTAAGCAAAAATGTTCCTTATTTTTAACCGAAGGTGCTGGAATCTGGAAGAACACCTCTGGGAGAGGAAGAGGTATCATGAAATTTTGGTTTGGCTTGGGGTGTCTTGGTCGCTCAGTTAGCTAAAGCCAGTGAATCTGAACTTTTTCTGACCCTTTTTTTTTTTTTGCAAACTCACACACACAAGGCACCAATGCACCCCCCTTAAAAATAAAGAAAGTCTGTCTGAATCATTCTATTCCCATCTTGGCTTTTAACTAATGAATTCTGGGAGTCGTATTTAATAATCTCTGCAAGATCTAATTTACTTGACATTTTGAACTGACCTGAAGTACAGAGAATGAACAGTCAGACTGACTTGAACTGCAGAAATGCCACAGCTGTCAGAGCTGATGCAGGAATCATGCTGCTGGTTTTAAAGGCAGAACGCATCATTATTTTCATCATTGAATTAATTGCATTTCCACGTTCATCTCAGCAGGCAAATATTAAACTACTTAGAATAATACATGTACGACAAATATCGTTTGAATGTGATTCTCTTTTTGCCTCTTGATTGAACTTCTATATGCTGTTTTCAAATCTCATTAAAGATATGGTTAACATTTTACAGTTCATAAATTCTGAAACTTTAGACATATAAAGAGTCTACTGTGTGTTATTATGGAATATATATTACTAATAGCATATTGCAATGAACCACAATTAAAAACAAAACAATCCTTTTATAGAGCTTATAGGTACATAAAACCATCCGACAACTTGTTTATCAGAGTATATATTTTTTTCCATATAAGCACAGATGCATTGATCCAATCCACCAGATCCTCCTGACATTATTTCAGTGAGCAGAACAGGTATTGGGCAATTTATTGTTCTATATTGTGTCTTTAAACATCAAAATATATCAACAGCTGATTCAAATCTGTCACAAATTACCAATATAGACACATGATTTGGTTTGACAGTTGAAGAAAGGGTGTAATCATGGGTAAACTTTGACTCTTTGGGTGGAAAACATGGTTTAAACAGTGCTCTCTACTGTAGAGTTACACTCACACACTGACCTTCTCCCTGAGAGGTTTTCTGGCGCTGGAACAACATTAACCTACTTCCGCCTTTCCTTCTGAGACACAGTAGTAATTATTTGCACAGCCTTAAGTGGTTGCTTGTCAGCAAAACATAAAAATCGCCCAGTGCATCTGCCCTGATGGACACTGATGGCGAGCCTGTGAGTTTGATGCTGCTCTTAAGTCGGGGCGAGCAGAAGCTTTACAGTCATCTGCGCTGCTGTCGCAGTGAACCAATTTTTGGGGCGAATCATTGCGAGCCTGCATCATTATTTTTTCCCGGGCTTATTTCCACCAGATTTTCAGAATTAACCTTATAAATTCAAGCTTGTCTGTGATATTAAAGATCAAATTAAATTCCATATACATGAACTTTACAGAAACAGGCAGTTAAACATCTTGTAAAAATACTTGTTAGCTCAGCCATTGGCCTTTCTTTTGTGCTCCTTCTGGCTACAAGGTGAGCCCTGCAGCATGAAAGTTTTCTCTCTCACTAACTCTGACTCTCTCTCTCTCTCTCTCTCTCTCTAGGTGTGCCGGGCAAACCTCAGATCTTGGGCTTTGAGAATGCAGTGCCGGAGGGGGGCAAAGTCACCCTGACCTGCACCAGTACAGGAAGCAAACCCCCTGCCAGGCTGCGCTGGTACCGAGGAGACCAGGAGCTGGATGGTGAGAGACACAGAGAGTGTGTGGTCGCTGTTTATTTGTGTTTGTGTGTGTATTTTAGGGTCAGAAAGTGTGTGTTGGACGTGTCTGTTGTTGTTCTCTAGCTTGTACTTATGCTAGATCTGCGTGTGTGGTAAGGAAGGGTGTGGTTGTGTGTCTGTATGTAGGACAGTGTGTGTGTAGCTGCAGAGATATGCCGTAGGAATGCGAGGACGTGGTTTGTGCTTCTGTGTGTGTGTGTGTGTGTGTGTGTGATCCTTTAGTGTACAGGAATTTGCAAGTGTGTATGTTTGTACATAAGTGCGAATTTGTGTGCATATGCCTCAAGTACGCGCATTTGTGTGTGGGTTACATTTTGTGTGTGTGTGAGAAAGTAGCTTCTGCGTGTGTGTGTGTGTGTGTGTGTGTGTGTGTGTGTGATCATGCTGTGTGTGGATTGTGTCCTTGCCACGCTGCCTGCTGTTTCTCTGTGTGTCCTAAACCTGTGTGTGTGCAAGTGTGAGAGTATGTGTGTGTATGCGAGTGCAGAAGCATGCTGTGAGTGGGTTTGTGTTTGTGTCCTTTTTTCCCATCATTCCTTTATGTCCTGATCCTGTAAATGTGTGCCTATGCATGCATCCAGGAACTGTGCATGTTTTTGCTTGTATTGTGTGTTGATGCAGATTTTATTTGTGTGTGTGTGTGTCATCCGTTGAGCCGCAACATATCTGCTACTGGGAGTGACACAACAGAGAGCGAGAGATAGCGTGGGTCGGATCTAGCCGGGGATAACGACAGAATCCAACAGTAAAAGGCAGGGCGGAGGAGAGGATGAAGGGATGAGGTCGAACAGAGAAACAGAGATAGAGAGAGCTTTGCATGAGGTCAGACTGACTGGTTTTTTGTTACAGATAAATGGGAGAAATGAGAAGGGAAGAGAAAAGGAGAGGCAGAGAGAGCGCAGCGAGGATGTCATGGGAGGACAAATTAGCCGGCTTTTTTCTTACAGATAAACAGAAAATCAAGGAGACGATTGGCAGCCTCTGAGTCACACCAGTGGTATTGGCAGTGGCAGCGTTTCTCCAAATTACAGCCATGTTTCCCGTAAATCCCACCGCCTCTTGTTGCTTCATCAGTCAAAGGTTTTCTGTTTTGCATTACCGAGCGGAACAAACATGTTGGAAGTGTTGTTTCAGTCGCCCCTTTTGCTTCTTCCACCATCTGCCTTCACCAGAAACTCTATAAGCTTTAAACTCTGTTTGCACCGGAAGAACAGCGCCCTCTGTCTGTTTGCAAAGCTCTCCAGATGTCCCACTAAATCTGTGTAAACTGCACTGTTCAGACTGCTAGAGAGCTTATTCACAATAGCCTTTTCCACAGCAATTATACTCTTCTAATATGATGATATAATATGATAATGATTTATTGATGTGAAAATGCTACACTCAACACAGCTTTGTAATGCAAAAATGCCCGTCTTGTGTCCTGATGCCTTGGCAGTGTTAGTGTTTGCTATAATTATGGATTGAAATGAATTGAAAGAATGGACTGGAGCTACAAAGAGAAGGAGGAATGGGAGAGCTGCCCGCCTGAGGACAGATTATCTGGTCTTTGTGTTACAGCTGAACTAAAAACAGGAGACAGGGGGAAAGAGGAGTCTGGAGATTGTTGCTTTTTAGAGAGATTGCATTTTTCTTCATGGGTCAGCACTCCCAAGATACAGAAAGATGCACCTTCCCTCTCACCTGTAATGCTATCAAGCCATGCAGATAGTTTGGGTTTTATTTGTTCTGATTTGGAGATTGTCTTGAGATTTCTACCCACGATTCAATATAATAGGTGGATGCAATTTTGTTTGTGGTGCTCAGAACATTGAGACGTTTTATTAGAATTTTTTTTTTTGCTGCATGTCTTTTCAGAGACAATATTTTGATTATGCTGAATAATCCACAGAGCTCCTTGAGAACAGTTTTTATTGCTGAAGAAAGCTGCTGTCCTACCCAGTAATTATGTTTATATGGGGCATACTTACATACAGTGCAGTTGCAGAGAGTCGTGTATGCGCTTTATGTAGCAAGATGGGAAGTAAAAATGGAGGTTTGGGAGCTGGATGTGCATGACGCTCGTCGGACTTTAAAGCAGGAAGACCAGAGTTTGTATCCTGCCGCAGACCTGCAATTAATGTTTGCTTATTTTTCACTGTAAGCACACTTTTTTCCTAACCTAAACCAAGTCCATTAGTTTTGTGCCTCTGTGAAGTAGGGATGTTACAATACAAGAAATGTAGTTCCACAATCCATGATACCCAAGTAAAAAACAAAAACAAAACAATAAATGCCATTCAATTCTTCCTTAGAGTCTGTATAAAATACCTGAATGACGATTAATTTAGTTAGCTTAGAAGTTACTAAATTAGTTATATCTACAACTCTTGTTCTATTTAATTCTTCTTGACTGCCAGATTTCATTTTCATTTGCATATTTCATACCGTCTCTGGTGGCGACGAAGAATGAAATATAACCTTGGTTACATCTGTAACTCTGATTTTGCTGTCAGTTTCTCTCTAGTTTCTTCCTTTGTTTTCACTCAATGTGAGTATGGTTTTGCGATACACAGTAGAAACGTGTGCACCGGTAGAGATTTGTCAATACTTTTTCTACCATGGTTGCGATTCTTGTGTGATCTCATGCAGTCTCAGGATCTTGTGCGAGTCACAATCATGCGAATGCATCAGAGATAAGTTGTAAATTGAGAGCAGGAGGAAGCCTCCTGTTAATCTGAAAACCTGTAACACTTGAAATGATTGTTCTCAGCACAAAGAATTTTGATTGTATTGTTCTGAGTCTTTTGGTTTTGACTCAAGTGTTGCATTTTGTTTGCAGCCCGTAGAAGTTCCAAAGAAGAAAGCAATCAATTTGAAGTACAGCATGGTTATTTTTAACCACATTTTGATTGAATATAAGTAGCAAATACTCTGTCACGATATGTACTGGCAGTCTGCTAACTTGTTTTACTGGATAGCAGCATTAATTGTGTTTCACCAATGCTAGGCTGATGTTTTAGGCTGAAATCAACCTGTCGAGATTGAAGGAAAACATGGCTGAGGTTCAGTCCATTCTGCAGCTCACGAAGCTCTGACAGACTTTTGATGGCAGGTGAGCAGGGGGGACACTTTTTGCTGCAGCAAGGAGGGACACTGAGCATCGCTGGTCCCCTATGTTACCTGTGGTACTATAGAAAAATAAATACCTTTTTTTCTTTTCTTTTTTTCTGAATTTTGGCATTGACTTTGTTCTCATGACATCCCTACTTAAAACTATAAACTCATGGGACTCACAGGAGACAAAATTTTCAAAGAAAGGTCATAATTAATAGAAAAAGGCCTGTCTTTCAGTCCCAAATATGGGCTCAACTCCAAAAACACTGGATCCATTATTCATGATAACAGATAGACTGTGTCTTTCGTAAGACCATGTCTGTCTGGTGAAGTTCCATGTCTCTGAAACTCCATGCTTCAGTTTGTAACACAGGCTCTCTGTTAAAAAGTTGTAGTTTCTAAAACCCATCACAGGGTTGTTTTCTCAGACTTGGAAGATGCCCTTCAGAGTCACAGAACATATTATATAACTGCTTTTGCAGGCTGAGTTGTGCTCCTCACGACTCTGTGCCTCTTTAACCGTATTTTATAAGCTGTAAACATGATCTTTTTCATTTCTATGCAGAGATATTGCAGAAATAAATGGCTTTAAAAACGCTGGCACGGAATGAAAAAAAAACAGTCATTGAACATAATCCAGGGTTTTTCTGAATCAGCGGTCTTGTCTGGGTATAGGGTTGCATCCAAAGTAACGGGGACAGAGGTTCTGTTTCATAATTTGGGTGAACTGACCCTTTAAAATGCAGGGAGAGCAGAGAAAAATAGAGACAGACAGAGAGCGATTTGAAGGAGATCAACTGGATGTGAGTGATGGTGTGTTCGAGGCCTCGCCCAGCCGTCCTGACACCACACAACACCAATCAGTCATTGTTGGAATGACACACTCACACACACTCAGACACTCAAACACTGGTAATGGACAGACAATAATCACACACATACACTGTCACACAGTACTCATCTCCGGTTAGAAAGCGGAAGAGCACTATAGGTCAGCGTGCTATTATTACAGCTTCTCATTCATGCAGTTACAGTCTACGTGTGTGTGTGTGTGTGTGTGTGTGTGTGTGTGTGTTGGAAAGATGAGCCGGTAGACTGCTGCTCACCACTGCTTCTCTGACAGCTTCACTGACAGTAAAAAGAAAGAAGTAAAGCAAAAGAGAGAGAGAGAAAGAGAGAGAGGAGGGAACGAGGGCGACACAGATGTAGAGGGAGAGAGAGAGAGAGAGAGAGAGTGTGTGTGTGTGTGTGTGCGGAAGAGAGAGACGCCTTGTATCAAGAAAGTGACAGTGAGGGACTGCCGAGAAAACAGAGAACACAGAGGGAGTCAGTGAATGAACGGGAGAGTGTGTGTGTGTGTGTGTGTGTGTGTGTGTGTGTGTGTGTGTGTGTGTGTGTGCATAAAAATAGACTTAGCAACTGCGAGGATACTGACAGACTGATGGAAGCTGCAAAGAGAGAGACTGATGGAGAAAGGGAGAGCAGAAGGGGGAATTAAGAAAACCACAGAAGAAGAAGCGAGGCGGCTTTGCGGCTGAGTGCGAGCGCAGACTTGGGGGGGAAGTGGATGAAGCGAAGGGGGACCAGTTTTTAAAAAAGAGGGGACTGGAGAGCGCAACAGGAGAGTGGAGAGAAAAAGGAGGGAAGGCTGACGAAATGGAGAGAGAAATCCGGAAAGAGGATTTAGATAGAGAGAGGGGGGAGAGGAGGGGAGACGGAGAGCAAGAGAGTGCAGGAAAGGGAGTGGTAATTGAGAAGAATGAAAGGCTAAGAGCTTTGAAGACTGTATTAGTTGTACTGTGTGAAAGGGCTATGGATCATTTAGTGACATCGATGTATTGGATTGGGGATAATGGGGATTTATGGTGGCACTTAAGGCCATATGGGCTGAATACCGGCCCAAATTGTCATAATGCAGGACGTGGGGTGGATGGCGAAGGGTACATGGGCGTGTGTCCGTATGGAGCAACTTGATGTAAGAGACGAGACGGAGGAGGCATTAGAGAACCAGACAGTGGAGGAAGAAGTATTCAGATTCCTTGAAAAAGCAGCGACACAATATATTAAAAAATCCTTCTTTACAAATACATGTCCCGCATTAAAATTTGTGCTTACGTAAGAGTACAGAATCTGCAGACTTTTGCTCAATGTTTCCTCTGAGATGCTTTATTGTAGAAATGACATTAAAAAATATATTTTGCGCCTCTGAGAATGTCACAATGTAGCTTTGTTATATAAAAATGATGTTGGTGCAGAATTTAAGGGAGGGCAGATTTTGAAAATTGAGTGTTGACAGAAGAAATTGAAGTGAATTCAATGTTGACAATTCTCACACTGTCTGGATTTGTCACACATTTCTTAGTTTTTTGGAATAATCATTTACATTTTTTAAAACGTCAGGAAGTAGGAGGAAGGATTCTGGTGAATCATTGACATTTTTGCCTGATAATAGACTTGTTGTTGTTTCTTTGTGGGTAGATTAACTGACAAATTATTACCACAGGTGCATTAATAAATATGCATATTTCATGGTGCAGATGGTTGAAGTCGAGCATATTTTAACAAATTCTATAACTCTTTGAAGCGTACTCTACAAGCTGCATTTAAAATTAAAAATCTTAATCTATAAAATAACTAGAAGGGCTCAGAGAGTGCAGACTTCTGCCAAGGCCAATGTTTCACACAAGTTTAAATCTGCCCCATGATTCAGCTCCAAAATATATCAGACTGTCAAACTTTACATTTGTAGTCAGCAGTTGTACCCTGGAGTGGCCTTAGTAATTATGAAGGATGAAAAGGCAGAAGTGGTGTTACAGAGTGTGAAGGCAAAGGTGGAAGGGAGAATCAGAAGTATAAAGACCAACAGAGTCCACTCAGGTGAGTAGGAGGGGTAATGGATAGGATGATGGAAGTTGTCACTCACTACTGAGCTACTTTACTACTAGTTACACTGTTGCCCTTAAAGTTGGAATTATTTTGTTTTCAGACACAATCCTCTGTTTATTCATATTGAAATACACACGTAATCATACATTTAAGACACTTATTAATACAGTTTTGAGAAGATATGCACTTTATCTGTCAATAATAACTCACTTTGTCACAATCATTTCTTTGAAAGAGGTAAGGAATAAAGCTACTGTTGCTCACTTTATGAGCAACAGTAGTTTTATTGCCTAACCAACCTTTGACCGTTTCAGAACTTCAACGAGATGTTTCATTCTGTGATTGTTACATTTAGGTAAACATGTAATTCTGAAATCCCTCCTGATGGTCATATTTGAGGAATAAATTACCTATGTGGTCGTATTGTTTGGAGAACTATAATGGGTTCTTCCTCGGCCCGTGCTGCACACTTGCTGGCCAGCAGTTTTTCTGAAAGTGGTCTCCCCTCAAACGACATATATGTCGTTTCAACAGGCTGCAAAATAGGCTCATGTCACCCTCGTAACTACTTCACTTCCGGCATTAACATGCATTTATTTACTTTTAAACTGTCTTACCAAGAAGTTTTTTGCCCTAAACCTAGATCAGTGGTTTTGTAGCCTGAATTCAGCTAATATGAAGCCTTTTTACTACTGCCAACCGTACGTGTATGTATAGTGATGTGCACTATTTTTAGAACGATCCGCTCTGTACCGTGAGCCATGAAACGATCATATGTGTCATTTTGTCAAACGCTCATATGTGTCATTATGGGCAGTATTGACAAATAGTCTATTTTGTTGTTTAGGTTGGAGATCTTGTTGGTTTTTCTATAATCTTGCAGACAAACAGACAAACACACTGAACCAAAAACAGGTAACAAGTTACTATGACTTTAAAATACACATAGTAAAGTACAGTGTTCACATCTTAAATGTAGTGAAGTAAAAGTAGAAAGTATCTGAAAACAGAAATATTGTATCTCAGAAAGTTACTTATGTCATGTAAATGACATTGGTCACCTCCACCACTAGAGATAAATAGAATAGAGCCAGACATAGTTCATATGTGTCCCAGCAGCATACATCCACCTGGTAATCCAGTAACAGGACTACTTAACTCTCTTTCCAAATTAGATGACCTCATATGAACGCTCAAATCAGACTAGGGCGCTTTCACTGGCCGTAATCCGATTTAAGCTTAAAAGTGATGACCATTTTGATTATTTTAAAACCTCCCCACGTTATCCATGGAAGGGCTTTTGCTGAGCACAGGGTGGTGTTAAGCCATGCATTGCTGTCGATTCACAGTGACACGTTTTTTCCACACCTCGGAGATGCCAAGTAGGACCAGAATCTACTACTTTTGGCAGCGGAGCAGCTTCAGTGGAGTAGCTGGGGGTTAAGCGCCTTGTTCAGTTGGCAAAGTTGTTGAATAGTAAGCAGTTTTACTCACTTGTTCACTTAGTCACTTTACCTTCACTTTTACTTTTGATCCAGATGCATCTGATGATTCATTTCATTATTCATAAATCCTATTATGCCTGTTACAATTCACCAAAGTCACAACCTTAAATGAAATGTCGTCCAACCAAGAAAAGATACTCAAGACAAGCAAAACATCACATTTCAAAATGCTCTTAAGTTTCTTTACTTTGCTTTACAACAGCAATATTAAACAGAGACAAGCTGCAAATACCAACGTTTTAGAAGCAGAACCCTGCTCACGATTTACTTGCTGCTTTTACTTGATAAATGTCTTAAAAGAAATTATTCATTAACAAGATTGATGCCAATAAATTGGCATGGACTGCAAAAAGTTTAACTGCAATAAATCTTTTATTAGTATTTACTGCATTAGAATATTTTTTTTAAATTCCACGAATTATCATTTTGATGGATAAATTCACTTGCTCATTAGGATGTTTAAAAAAAACCGTCCATGTCTCAGTTGAGTGTTATGAATTTAAGTAGCAAACTGCTTAAATTTTCTGTCATGTCTCACAAGATGTCACAGTTGAATCTGCATTAAAAGCACACGAAGCCCTGGCAGATTTATTTTTATAAGAACAACATTTTACACCTCATTATGAGACTAAATGATTCTGGTTCCATTAACTAATCGATTAAGTGACTAATGTTTCAGCTGTAACCCAGAAACTGTGGTCACAAGCACTTTTCTGCAGCCTTTAAGGCCCAAACAAGCTGGACGCAGTAATTGCTGCATCCAGTTGTTTGATTCTCCTAATATGATTATTTTATGGTGGATTGTACGCTTGAGGCTTGAAGTTTCAGCAGCAGCGGCACCTCATCTGCATCGCATCACCACCTTGGGGGAAGTTAGTCTCAAGGATGTGCCAGTTGCCCACCTTTTTATTCGAGGAATAGGAGTTTTAATAAAAAAAGTACGGGCATCCCATTAAATTTTTAGCAGGAGCTGGAGTGTTGTTGATCTTAAATTTTAAAGATGTAGGTTGCTGCACACACTTAATTGAATATTTATATTCTTTTTTCAATGATTTATCAGTCATTAAAATCAGAACTTTGATGTTATGATATGTTTTGGTAATGATGAGGTTTTTTTATGAACTGCTCAACTGATTTTTTTAATAGTAATTTACCGTGTGTCAAGGCAATGACATCACACATTGATACTATAAATTGGCCGCACATGAGATAAACAAATAGGTGGAAGTATGG
This sequence comes from Centropristis striata, assembly GCF_030273125.1. Lineage (NCBI taxonomy): Eukaryota > Metazoa > Chordata > Actinopteri > Perciformes > Serranidae > Centropristis > Centropristis striata. The sequence continues at coordinate 30,853,576 of NC_081527.1, forward strand.
GTTGCAATGTGTGGCCTTATTTTGTTTAATACAAAGTTTTTTAAGCAGGTTTATATGAAAATATATAAAAGAGACAAACATGTACCTGTAAATCTCTGCAAATGTTCTCATATTTCACACCTTTATTTGTAATACCTCTTCACCATCAGTTGCACATCATATTTCCTGCATCTTTCCTACAGTCTGCTTGTGTCTGTAGAAGCCCAGTCTGTTCACTGGCATGAGTGGACAACTTTGTGTTGTTCACACATTAATAAAGCCTCCAATAACTGATTTCTTGGCCACTTGGGAGCAGCGGAAATGAGCTGCAACAAACATTGACACATTATCACCTTATAAAGTTGATTACATTACATTATATTTATTTAGCTGACGCTTTTATGCGAATCAACTTCCAATTAGTACGTTTTAGTGCATTCAACCATGTGGGAACAACCCCAAAAATGGATATGTTGAACGTGTTGCTTATTTATCCAGATACAGAGCAACCTCAGCAGCTGTGGCTTTTTTTGTGTGGTACAAAAAGGACAAAATAAAGTCCTTGGTGTGTGAATGTTTATCGCTTCTGATGATGAGTTGGCTCTTTGTATGGTGACCTCTGCCACCTGTGTATGAATGGGTGAATGCTAGTTTGTCTTAAAGAGCTTTGTTGCTAAGATTAGAAATGTTATGTATGCATGTACTTCATTTTACAGTTTACTGTTTAGAGTCATGTTTGTGTTTTCAATATTCCAAGTCTCTGCTAACTCCTGAGGTGAATATGTCATTTTTAACCTGCCAAATGCTCCACTATATTTTATCAGCTAACACTAACTGTATCTGTCTGCTGTCTGGTGTGAGTGGGTTTATGAGACAGGAAAAAAATATCTATGCTGCAGCTGGAAATCAGGCTATAAGAGTGGTGAGAGTGAAACAAAACAGTGAAGTCGCAGGCCCAAAACAATGAACTGCAAGACAGTGAAAACCTTGGGGAGGTTTTGTCAATAAAATACAAATACAATACAAAGTATACCAAAGAATACCAAAGTATTCTACCAACACATCATATTTCAAAATATTCTTCACTTTATTTACAAGAGCAATATGCAACAAGACAAGCTGCAAATACCAACTTTTGAGAAGCAGAACTCACGATTTACTGGCCGTTTTTACTGGTTAAATGTCTGAAATTAAATGATTCATTAACAAATTGATGCAGATAAATTGGCATGCAAAAAGTTTTAATGTAATAAATATTTTATTTGTATTGACTGTATCAGAATATTTTCTAAATTAAACAAATTATATTTTTTATTAATCGTTTTATCATGTATAGCGTCACCCAAATGACATATATCATTTACATAGTTTTCATTTTATTTGTTTTGACATGTCCTCTCCTCTCTCCTTCCTTTTACTCCCCAGTACAATGTTGGTGAACAGAATTGTTTTTGGTGGTCACTGCATTGAACAATGAAATTTTAAAAAATTCAGCAGCAAACATCTATTTCCAAAAAACAACAACATGCTGGTTACTCTGAGTAATCCACAGAACACACTGGGTGCAGTTTTCATTGGAACTACTTTCTGACACAGAGATATCCCCCAGTATGAAAACATGTTGACAGGCTGTTCTGTGGATTATGCAGAGTAACACGCTGGCATGTGTGGAAATTCACTTTCCACTGCTGTGTGAAAAGAAGAATGAGAATTCATTCAACTTCATTTTATATGGGAGGAGACAGGAACATCTCTAAACCTGGACTGGAAGAGAAAAAAAGATCTGCAAGGCTCAAACGTGTAGTTTTTGTAATTGGGTGAACTGTCCCTTTAAGGGGCAAGTCTGTTGTACCTAATCCAGTGTAACACAACCTGTTACTGCTTCCCAGTCCGATATGCTTGTTGCTCCGCTTGCAGCAGCTGACATGCAAATCTACCCTGATTATCTAATAATGAACTGAGGAAATGTGAATTATGAAGAAATGTGCATCACTGCCGTCTTGGGAAAAACCACTTAAACTGACTGCATCTTATTTTTTCCTTAATGAATGCGTTGAGTCAGTTCCATGACCCCTTGGGCCTGCAAAACTTATTAAAACTCAATTGTACGATTTTGCAAAATACTGTACACGGGAGTCAGTGAGTAAACAAACAGGATTTTTCCATTCCCTGGTCTGGTTTTGAAGATCCATGGTCTTTAATAAAGGCTGTATACTTCGTGTGTTTGTGTGTGCAGACAGAGAGAGAGAGAGAGGGCAGCGAGAGAGGCAGACAGTGACGAAAAGACTCCTCTGAGTGGCGTAGGATTATTGAAATGCACCTGGAAAGTAAACTAATTTTCTCTGCGGGTCAGAGGACTGGTTATGGTAATAAAAAGAGAGATGTCATTAGATTCAGTGGTATTTGAAGAGTTCTCTGGAGGGGGAGGAGGGGAGGGGGGAGGAGGGATCTGTGATATCTGTGTGTTTGAGAGAGACAGACAGAGGAAAAAGTGTGTGTTTTCCAATCTTCTCCCCTGCCACTATCTCTGCCTCCTCTGTGTATATGTTATTCATAAGCTTGACCTACATGTGCCCATGCTTGTGTGTGCATGCTCGTGCTCGCGTGAGCGTGTGTGTCACTCCATGCAAGAGAAAATGATAAGGTTCTGGTCCACTTTCCAAGATTCACCAACCACTTTCACGGTCTGACCACCCAGTTTTATATTTGTTCTCACAATAGAGTGCGATCTCCGGATGACAGTCTCCTCTGTGTTTATGCTTTCATACTTTGTCTAACTCTGGTGCTGCACAGACCCACTTGCACCTGCCCAGTTCCTCTTTTTCTTTTTATCCTACACAGACTGCTGCCGCTTCTGCCAGGAACATAAAATAATAAGAAAGGAAAGGGAAACAACATCAAATGGGATGTTTCTATATGAAAATCTGTGCATATTTTGACTTAAAACTTACACCCTTAAAACAGACCTGTTTCATCACTTTAAACAACGAAATATGGCTGCAACAGATTGCAGCTAAGATGATGTAGATTGTCTTTATTTGCCAAAATATGAGCCTCTTCCTTTGTATGGTTGCCTCTGCGTGCTCAGTGATGAAAATGCAAGCTGTCTCCTAAGCAACAGCGAGCAAGCGCGTCCAAAGAAAACTGGACTTAGCAACATTACATCTTTGGCCTCTCTCGTCCCTTTGGTGTCCTTCAGCATGAAACATCACAGGCTGGCCTGGTTAGTAAACATGAGCCCGCTGTGTGCAGTTTACTGATGTTGCATTACAGGAGTTCTGGGTAGTGAAGTGAACTCTGGTTGCCATTTGGAGCTCCCAACGTGCAACATTGACTTTTGCAGCTTTGAGGATGCCATGAATTAGCTTTGACATTGGAATTTTCTTTACGTGACTCCAAATGAACAAGGTTGCTACCAGGACAAACTGTTCTCACACAGTCTGCAGTTGTTGTAGTTGCTTATACCCTTTTAGAAGTGGGTAAATTAGGTCAATTCAACCACAATCACAGCACTTTGGAAAATGGAACAAATTTAGGGCTGCAGCTAACTGTTTCATCCCTGATTCATCTCAAGATTAGCTTTTTGATGAATAGATTTATAGCTAAGGCTATAAGATATCAGAAAAGAGAGAACATGCTTTTCCAGAGCATGAGACTGTGTCTTCAAATAACTGAAATAACTGAAATAACATATTCAGTGTACAATAATATATCAAACTGAGAAATGCAGCAACGCTTTGCATTTTAGCTTGATTAGTGACATAAAACAATAAATTATAAAAATGTTGTTGATTAATTTTCTGTTGCTCCACTAAGTAACTTGTTGTTCCAACAATAAACACATTTTTGGCAGAGAGAACTGCACACTTCAGACCTTTCGGTGTGTTACCGCTGCCTGTCCTAAAGGCAAAGATAAACCTGCAGTTTTTATTTGATGGCAAGTTTTAGGGTCGTCCTAAAACTCATGATGACATTTTATTGGATAAAGCATTTGTATACATCACCGCATGAGTCAGCAGAAAAAATAGATTCTTTTACTGAGAGAAAAGGTGTGATATTGCTCGAGAAATGTGAGGAAATGCATTGTTAGACATACAGTGTATGTGGCATATAATGATAGATAGCAGAACAAAACACCCGGGGGCACAAGGTAACTGCACAGAGAAGGCATTTTTCATTTAATGGGAACAAATGGGGGTCATTGCGGTTCTGTACAGTTCCGCAACATGAAACCACCACATCCTAATTACAGTAAAGAAAGCTTTTGCTGTGTGTGTGTGCATGTGTGTTGTGAGTGCGTGTGGGTTGTGTATTTTTTTTTTTTTTATATCTGTGTTTTACTGGTTAAGATGCAGGAACCTTCCTCTTGACTGTCCCCTCCCCATCTTGTCTCTCTTCACCTCAGGAAAAAACGTGGTGGCGCCCGTTCCAGATGATCCAACATACAATGTGAGCAGCGAGCTCACCCTGGAGGTGAGCCGCAGTGACGACAACGCCCTCATCACCTGCGCCGTCGACCATCCCTCTCTGGCCCCGGGGGACAAGAGGAGCGAGCATGCTCTGCGGGTGTTGTGTGAGTCAACTGGGAGATGGGGTAGCGTGGGGAGGAGAGGGGATACAGAGGATGCTGGGGGAAGAGGAGAGAAGAGGAGGGGCGGATGTGAGAGTTAAATGCAAAGTAAAAAGCTCAAACTGCTGCCTTTTTTATTTCGGCCTTTCTCTTCCTTTTTTATTAGCCAATAGAGGCACATTTCCCCTCTTTGCAGTTTGATCTCTGCTCCAATAATTTCACATTAGCTACCCGTAATAATGACCACACAGGAATTTAACCTTCCTCTGCTGGTGCACTTGCCCAGAGTTGAGTCACTGTGGATAAGAAGAGCAGGTTATCATCTGAAATTAAACTATAAATGGAGTCACGTTGGAGTCTGTGTCGGTGCTGCCACCCTGTGGGCGAGGCGCTGGTACTGCATCGCAGACGGAAAGTGATGTCGTTGTGTAAGGGGTTATGTCATTGTGGGAGGCAGAGAGATGGTGACGCCTACAGGATGCAGATGGGAGTAGATTTGAGACAGGGATGGATGAGACTGTCGGTGCTGTGTGCATGTCTGTACGGTTATGAATATGTGTTATGTAACTATACTCTGTGTCTGTGTCTGCGCGTGTGTGTCTGTGTGTCTGTGTGTGTTTGTCTTTCTCTTACAGATTCCCCGAACGTGCAGATCTATCCTGAGAGCGATCTGCCTAGAGAGGGGGAGAAGTTTAATCTCAAGTGTTCCGGTGACGCCAACCCTGAGTAAGATACACACATGCACACACATTTCATTCACAACATGCACATCACATGCACCCTTACACACACACACACACACACACACACACACACACACACACCCAAGCAGACACAGAGTCACTGATTGAATTTTCATCATATATAGAAAGACAGAATTACTGGTTTGTTCACTGACTTCAATATAACATCACAAAAAACTCTATAAACTAAATAATGAAATAAAAACAAGGCTCAGGGTTCATTTATACCTTATAAATCCGAAAATATAAGACTTTTTTATGGTACAGTACAGATATTATAGAAAAAAGATAATTTTAGTTATGGTGAACGGACTGCATCTGTATAGTGTAAGTTTTTTTTACAACACAAGTTGGCCTTCACCCATTCACACACCAAGGCGTAACCTCGCCTAGAGATTAGAGAATCAATTTGTAACCAGAGGGTCGCCGGTTCGAATCCCAGGACTGACAGTTTAAGGGCTGAAGTGCCCTTGAGCAAGTTCCCTAACCCCCCACTGCTCCAAGCAGGGTGTGGAAGCCTTTGCAGTTTGGGGTTCAGTTTCTTGCCCAAGGATGTTTTGACATGTAGACTGCTGAGTCCAGTGACCTTCAGATGACCGCTCTGAGCTGCGCCTGCTCACATTTTACTAAAGGAAGAGATCCTGATAGTGCATGTGGTGTGTTGTGTATGCTGGAGCCTCAGCAGGTTAGAAGAAACCATCGTTGGATGTTGTGTTTGGTCAAGGTCAGACTCTTTTTTTTTATGATGCTATAACATCACACTTCTTCTTCTTCCACTTGCTTATTCACACGAACACAAGAAGTTGGTATTTTTGAGTATTTGAATGATCTCGGGTGGAGAGTTATTTTAGGGTTAATGTACTATCTTTGAGCTCGTAGCCTTTTTTATTGTCTCATCAGTACTAATGTCATCTCTCACTTCCATCACTTGAACCAAGTGTAAGTTCTTAATATTTTTATGATGTCAAGGAAATATTTGAGTACAACCCAAAAGATTGTCATCTATATCAAGTCAGTTCTTTCTCTCACAATAGAATATGTTTTTCTCTTACTAAAGCATGTACTGATGGAAGCCCTGACTCTAGTAAACAGAGCAGGCTGGCTGCTGCTGTCCTTGCCCCAATCAAAGCTTTCATTCCCGGTCATGCAGAGGGCCTCAATAGATTTTTAGAGGCACTTTAGAACAGCTTATAAAGAAGCAGACACACATGTTAAAATGCCCACATTTAGTAATTGAAAAGATGTCAAATAACACTTCAGGTCTGCAATCACAATACACAAAAAAATCAATAATAATGCACATGCACACACACTCACACCTACATGCTTCATGTGCAGGTAACAGCACTGACAGTCTGCACACACTTGTGAGCAATCACACACCAACATGTTTATTTTCTGACGCCTTCTCGTTCACTTGTTCAAACACGACACATGCATAAACACACACACGGGCGCATTTAGCGAAAAACATCTGCTCGTTACAAGCTCTTGCGTGTTCGCTGATACGGTGAATACACAGTATTTCTGATACTCACAGACACATACACAGAAACAAACTGCAACCCCTGTCTTAAATCCTTCCCACACAAATACACTCTTTCCCCTGGCCTTTCTGCATTATAGATGAACCTTCAGCCAACCAGCCCTATCGATCCACTCTCCTCCCCATCACTGCCTCCTCCGTCCTTCCATCATCGGGTATCTCCGCGCCGCCGTGTCACTCACGGCTCGTTCACTGCTCTCCGTCTTGTCACGATGCCTCTCTGCCCTCCTTCTCCTCCTCCTCCTCCTCCTCTCTACGTCCTTTCCTATAACTCTCGTCTATCTCTCCTCACACCTTTTCCCCCCCGAACTCCCCATCCCTCCTCCTCTTCTTCTTTCTACCTCTCTACTCTCCTGGCCCCCCTTCACTCCCTACAACTGTCAGCTCATCAGAGGAGTGGCTGGGAATAAGACTAGCCGGTTAGTTTGACTGGCAGGTGGAACAGATAGGGGGCGGGGCAGGAGGAGGTGACTGTCATTGCATGAACGTGCTTTAACAGGCAGCATGGGAGTCGATAAATTATAGACAGGAGAAAAGCGAGGCGTGAACATTGCCACAGTCAGGGGTTCAATTCCCTTGGCGACCACCTATGCTGGAAATCTATTTATTTGTGATAGAATAAGACACACTGGATGAAAGCAGACGCTGAATTATGCATGTTCCTTTTAAACCATATTCATGTTTTATGCTAATAAATGGTTCTATGTAGTTCAAAATGGCCCTGACAGTGCAAGGGTTCAGCTCCCGCTGGGATCACCCTTTCTAAAAATGCACTTAACTCATAGTATGCAGAGAGGCTTTAGATAAAAGTGTACACTGAGTGGCTGAGGCTGTATAAAAAAAAAAAAAAAACAAGGCTATGGAGAAGAGAGAAACTGTGAGATCGGTGCAAAAAATATGACAAGGGAAGGCAGAGAGGGAAAGAAAACAAACCGACAGGAGAGGGAGAGGTAGAGGGAAGCGGAGAATAGCGTGGGCGGAGAGGAGACAGAAAGATTTGGTGACAAGCAGCGAATGACTAAGACAGAGAGAGGGAGAGCAAACAAGAGAAAACTGCTGTGTGTGTGTGTGTGTGTGGTAGAGAAGGGCGAGAGATGGGGAGCGTGCTCAGCTGTGTGCACCGCTGCTTGTGGATGAGCTAGTGTCCAATCAAATCAGATACAGGTTGCCCCCGCAGCTGTCAGTCAAAACCCAATCACTGCGACGACACCTTTCCTCCGACACACCCAGCCACTCAGATCCCTCTCCTCCCCTCGAGCTGCCCTCCCCAATCAAACTCAATGAATGTCACACTCTATTCCATGATACACCCTTTTCTCTCTGTGGTCACATCCTGTCAGGTTCAAAAGAATAACTTACCGTATCAAATTCTGCACTGTGTTTCCTTGACGCCCGGCAGCAAGAGCTTTCTAATGGAAGAGAAAGGAATTTGTGCTCTACATTCTTTTATATTTCCCATCTATTCAATCAGCACAAGCCAGGAGTGCTTGCATCACATTTCTGAGATTGGAGTCATTTTACCAAGACTGTTCACTTAACATTTAAAGCTGAAAAGCCTGGTAAAACTTTGACCTATTGCGTGCAAGCAGCTTCCGTTTGTGGTCAAGGTCACTGCCGCGGTTAGAAAGCAGCAGATGACATGTAACAGGATTACAGTAATCTGTAACCTGTAAAAAGGAAAAGGCCACCCATATTCTATATTTCTCTTATTGTTAAAAACCAAAAGCAACAATGAACTGAATATTAACAAGTATCACCTGTTGCTACCAAAGCCGGATATAGTTTATTCTGCATTAGTGTTGTCTGTTCAGATCTCTTCAGTAAACCACGTCGTTGCACTCAGTGACCTCTTCCGTGTTACGATGGTTTATTTTGAGTCAGTCCACATATGCCAGCCGGCTGCCGTAAATACTCACTAATGCACCAAATGTTTAATAATCCACAGCTCAAAATAGTCCCCAACAAATGCTCAATGTACTCCTGATGGAGTTTATTTGCCATTTCCGAGCTGTTTGAAAAACTACTTAGACTTCTTTAGTAAATTAAACATTTGTAACACATCTTGACACCTGAAGGTATAAAGGAGATAAAAGTAATTCAAAACAGTTACAATAAATACCATCAGTTAAGAGAAAGCATAAAATAAAAGTGGTTTAAGTTGAAATGTAAAAGTTGTAAAATATTATTATTATTATTATTATTATTATTATTAATTGTATGTCTTTATTTTTGTCTATTTATCTATTGCATCTAGTTTTTAGTGTAGTTATTATATTTATTTCAGTTTCATGTGTCTTGTTTTTAGATTTAGATTTTATTTATTTTTTATTAATTGTCTATAATTAATTATTAATATATTAATTTCATTATTTAATTAATGAATTACTATTTATTTTTCAATACATTTTATTGAAATGATTTATTTATTTGTTAACTATTAATTATAATGGTGTTAATTCTTATCCATTGTCAAGTACTGACAGTTCTGCATTGCATTGTGAAAAGCACCAGACTTATCCTTCATCTCTTACTATAAAAATTTCTGATCAGACAACAGAAACTTTTGGTAGAGATACGGGTTGGATTACAAAGATTTTCAACACGAACATAATTTAGCAAATCTTACATTAATAATTTAGCACAAACACCCAATAGCACATTCTTTACCGTGATAATGATTACAGCTGGGAGAGGGAGGAATATGCAGCACCAAAGTACCCATAATTACAATAAAGAATGTCTCCGAGCGTATCATGACTTCTGTACAGTGTTTATTAATGCATGGGTGCTAATTGAAAAGTTTCCACCTAAGCAGAGCTCATGGCCAAGAATAAAACACAGTTTGCAGACGTGCAGGGTCGGAATAATCAGCGTGGTCTGACCAATCGGCTTCCTGCACTTAAACTACCTGCTGTATAATAGAGATTGACTTTTGAGTGTTATATATAATAACACTACAGCCATTACAGGCTGTAAATGTGAAGTTAATTGTTCAGTTAATTGCATATTATCTAGCATGTGGAGGCGGTATAATACAACAGCTGATTCCATTTTATTGCAGGTAACCAGACGATGTAGCCAAACATGGACAGGACACGCTTGTTTTAAATACTTCATGGTTGAATTTTCATTAGCCTCAGGACAGCTGTCGGAACACTAGAGCTCTTTTTTAGGATTTATATCCCTATTATGATACATATTCAAAACTTTGAGCTTCCCAGTAAGTCCACAGTCTCCCAAGTGTTTGCTCAGCAGCAGGTGTCAAGGGAGAGGACGATATTTCTCATTAGCTTTCACTCAGTTGGAGAATTTTCCCCCGGCAGCAACAACAGATAGAATTATTATGGGCTTCTTTTTTTCTTTTTAAAAGCCAACTAGGGTTTAAAATATTCGTCTGAAGGCGCTTGATGCAAGAGATGTATTGTTCCGGCCTTTAACGGTTACTGTACAACCACGAGAAGCCACCTGGCCACCATCATGAATTCACAGATTGCACCTTTAGGTGTCGCTGAGGGTTTTTTCTCACATTTCCAACAGCGATTAATCAGTGGAACCAGTTCAGGTCTGTCCCCGTTTCAGTCTCCCCGTCATTGTAATTACTGTACAGCGCTTAAGGACTTGTGCATTTACATAATTGATTCTTTTATCAGGACACGTCTCGCTATCTCTCTCATACACAATCTGTTATGCAGAATGGATTTTTTTTTTTAACGCAGGCTGATTTGAAACGCTGATCTTTGTTCTGTTGTCTTCTTCTCCCTCCATCTCTTTTAATCTCTTTTCTTCTTCAAGCTGCGGCTCTCCTCCCAAGCCCGTTCCTCATTCCATCATTTTCTTCATCATTTCTTTTTTTTCACTTTTGCCGTCTGCTGCCACAGCCCCCCTCTCCCTTCTCCCCTCTCCCTCTATCCATCGCTCACTCTCTACCTCTCCCCCAGTCCCTTCTCAGTTTTCTTTCTGTAACATCCATCTCTTTCTCTTATTTGTTCCCACTTGCCCTCCTCCCCTGCTTTTATCTTTTCTTTTTCCATCTTCATTCCTCCCAGCCTCCCCTCTCCTCCAACCATTTCTTCTCCTTCCATCTCTACTTCACCCTTGATCATTTCATCTTCTTTCTTTGTCCTGCAGCACTTGTCACAGCTCCCTTCTCCTCTCATCACTTCACCCCTCTTTTGATTTTACTTTTTAGTTACTCTGCTTTTAAAAAGAAAAAAGTGCAGATCATGTTTAGTTCAACTCAGGACTCATCCTTTAACTCTCTCTTTCTTTCTCTCTCCTGTCTCAACAGGCCCAACTCCTACATATGGGAGAAGAAGGATGGAGATCTCCCCCCACTGGCCAAAGCCGACGGTGCTTTCTTACGCTTCGAGATGCTCAACAAATCAGATAATGGCGTCTACCTCTGTCATGCAGACAACGGCATCGGAAGCAGCCAGGGGGACTACACACTCGTGGTGCATGGTAATGAGGAAAAGTGAAAAGAGAGAAAGAAAAGTGACAGAAGTGGGATGTGTGGTAGAAAAATAGGGGGGGAGTGATGTACAGAAAGAGTTGGGAAGTCTTCTTCTTTTACTTTCTTCATCACGTTTCTTTATTTCTGTCGTTTGTTGTGGCTTTTGCTTGTACTTCTTCCATCTTTTTTCTCTTCTGATTTTCTTTCGTTTCTTTCCTCCTGTTTTTGTTTGTTGTTTTTTTTTTCTCATCCAACCGCGCCACCATGACCAACGCCACCGCTTACCATCCAACCAACCGCTTTCGCTCGTTCTCGCGCTTGTTTCCCCTTCGCTTTTATGTGTCCCGTTCATTCGATTCCATGGCCATTTTTGCGCTTTGCTTGCTCATTTCCACTCCTCCTCTCGTGCCTCATCTTCCTCCTCCTCCTCCTCCTCCTCCTCCAAAGGTCTTATGGACCCAGAATTACCAGATACCACCTCCTCCTCTCCAACCTCCCCATTCTCCCTCACCTCCTTTCCTTCTGACATCTCTGGCTCCGGCTCCGAACCCACTTACTCTTCCTCCTCCCCTCCTGACCTCGCCTCCCCCGACTCCCCATCCCCCACCCCCAACGAGGCTGCTGCGTCGACCCCCGAAATCTCCACCACCACCCTCTCCAACGTCCTCTTCCCCGACCTGCCACTCTCTCCCTCCTCCTCCCCGACCCCTCCTCCCCCCGACTCCTCTGCAAGCATCGCTCCTTCCACTGCCAATCCCTCCGCCTCCTCCCTTACTCCCTCAGTTTCCGTCCGGCTGAATGGAGTGTACACTTTCACAGGTAAAACCATCTGAGTTACACACTTGCACACACACTTGCAAACAAGAGAGATGCGAGAAGCTTAGTAATGGAGTGGAAAAACAAACACCATTCAAGTTACTACTTTGCTACTTCTTTTCCTCAATACACAAACTGTGCTTGCATTGTGGAGCAGTCAAGGATACTGGGAGTTTGTTTTGCATTCACACACATGCAAACACAAACACATACTCATACAAAGCTGACAGCAAGACAAGAATTGAAGAAACACAATGAAGAAAAATGGCATTCGTGTGGCCGTTTCACAGCTGTTTCATGTTTTCTTTTCTTGTTTTCCTCTTTCCTCCCATTGATAATCCTGTACCCCTCCCCCGAATCCTCCAACACACACTCCTCCACTCATCTAAACAATCATCCATCCATCCATTCATCCATCTATCTAAACATCCACCAATCCATCTACTCATCCACTTAAGAAGAAGCGGATGACAACATTGCAGGTATAACTTTTCCACCTGTCATCTGTCGTTCTGACTTTCTGTCGTTCTAACTTTTCGTCCACCTGCCTGTCTGTCTGTCCATCTGTAGGTCTGACTGTCTGTAGCTCTGTCTGTCTTTGCCTGTCTGTCACTCTGGGGGGGTGGAAATCCAGTCTGGGGACACTTTGAACTTCACAGCGGAGGGATGAATATTTCATACTCCTGCCCACGTAATGCTTTGTTGTTGCCCATACATGCACAGACACAGGCTCAAAACACACACACTTTCACACTCGCAACACACATTCACACCAGGCACTCACTTTCTATCTCACAAAGACACACGCACAAGCATGACCCCTTAAGTGGTACAAGTCATTTACACAGTGTTCCACTTCCTCTGTGTGTGTTTTTCTGTGTGTGCGTGTTTTCGTGTGTGTGTGTGTGTGTGTGTGTGTGTTTGTGTGTGTGTGCGCTGGGAGGGGGGGTCAGGCTTCGAGGTGTTCTTGGGTCTTGTCTGCTTTCCTTTGATGCTGACAGCAGGATTTATGGGCTCATTCTCAGTCTCGCCTCGTCAGCATGCCCCTCTCACCTCCACGCCGGCCAGCCAGAGTGTGTGTTTGACTTTCTGTGTGTGTGTGTGTGTGTGTGTGTGTGCGTGTGTGTGTGTGTGTGTGCTTCATTCTGACTGGTGCTCAGAGTCTCGCCTCCCCTCACCACCCCTCTCCCCCCGTCTTCTCTCTCTGGCCTCTGGTTGGCTGTTGTCATGCCCCTTAACTTCTCTTAACTGGCTGAAATGTGACTTTTTCCTCCAAAACTGGCCGTTCATCCCATCATTTGGTGTCCCAGTTGGTCGTAAAGTGTCCTTTTCTTCTTCCATTTCAGTTTTGTCTACCTCTCTGGTTGTCAGTCTGTGCCTCTGTCTCTGATTGGTTGTATAAGTTAGATGTTTCTTCCTGTAACTGGTTGAGTCCCTGCTCTCTACATTGGTTTAACCCCTCAGATATTCACCGTGTGCAAGCCAGTACCTCCTTCCAACTCCCTCTCCATTCTATTCCTCCATTATCTTTATTTATTTTTAGTCTTTTTACACTTTTTGGTATGGGAAGTGCTGCTTGTGAGTTGTGCCTTTCTGAGTGACTTTCAAAATGACACCCAGCGTCTGATCCCGTCTGAAAAGTCAGGCGAAATAAATGATGTATCAAATTATTTCTGCGTAGATTGCTTTCTTCTCTGAGGGGCAAGTAGCTAAAGTGGCTGAAGCGAGGCAAGCTAAGGGGGGGTGATATCAAATCTCTGCCGTTGGGTGAAAAACTTGCATCTCAGAAAAAATTTCAGCTTTTCAGAGAAGGGCTTGTTTTAAACGTGAATGCTGTGAATTGTAAACTTTATACACAAGCTTTCAGTGAAAATATGTGTACGTTTTTCCATCATCTAAGCATGATTTAATCATTCTAGAAGTATATATTTCTACCAGTAGAAAAGTATATGACAAAACACATGTACATGTACTAATTGTTTTTAAAAAGTTGCTCATCGTAACTCATCGTAAGTAAAATCAAAGTTTGCTCTAATTGTAGTAGTGTAAAAGAACACTGAAGAATAACTTTAAGTACACAAAGTAAAAGATTGTGTTCTTATTGCACAGGTGCACTGAGTAATAAACATTTATTTTGAAAGAACCATAAATTCCTTCATTCTCTATAGCTGTGTTTCCATTTAATTCAAAGTGAATTTTGAATTTTAAAACTTTTAATGCGCGTTTTCGAAAGTTTTATCAAATTTTGGTGTTTTTCTCATCCAAATCTGCAAAATGTGCAGAGAAATGAATTGATGGAAACATGACTAATGACTTGTGAGTCATAGAGAAAGAGGGACTTTTTGCTTTTTTTTGTATTGTTTTGTTTCTTTGCTTTTCCAACTCTAAATATTCATTATACACAATTACTAATTGCAGGTTGAATACAGTACAGAGTGTACTATTTTATTTCATGCAAATTTTAAGTTTGCTAAGAAACAAAATAAAAGTATACTAAACTATATTTTTAAAATATATTTTCAGAAAGTCTACTTCAGTGTACACAGTCGTTAAAGTTGGAATAAAATATTTTTTAAATTCACTTTCCATGAAATTATTGTGACAATGTGATTTATCAATTCATTTGATTAATGTATTACTTTATTAATCAATCTCTTCGAAACAATGAAAATGAAACCACAAGTGAATGAACAGAGGATTGTGTCTGAAAACAAAATTATTCCAACTTTATGGGCAACCGTGTATGATTTGGGATTTCACCATGGCTTGATTAAACTAGCAGATAACTTTAAATGTGTATTTAATCATATCATCACAGAAGCATTCCCTGGTTGGTAATGCAGCCTCGGATTCTTCGATAATGAGCAGCTTTTTAAATCCAAAGAAATGCATAAAATCTTTCAGTGAAATATGAAAATCACCAGTGCTGCAGGGGCGAGGATTTCACCTGACATGAGCAGCATGAGCTCCAAGGCTCCTACCAGTGATGGGGACTTGGTCAGTAAACGGCAGAGTCCTGTTGCATGTTAGTCACGAACAATTATTAATGGAGGGTGACGCGGTGGCTCCTTTTCTTTCGCCTGGCTTTTTTTCATATCCTTGTCTTTGTCTTCTGAAGGTTTGCCGCTGTGCCTGAGTATTATATATTGACAAGTCTTCTCTGCTCCCCTGTTCTTTTCTTTTCTTTCTGCCTTCTCTCTGTCACTCTCCCCATTATTCTCTCTCTCTATTTCTGCTGCCTTTCATCATCTGTCTCCTGTTTCCACCAATATTCATACACCACCCCCTCCTCTTTCTCTGCTCTCAATCTCTGTCTCTCCTTTCCTCTCTCCCCTTATTTCTCACTGTCTCTCACTTGTTTTCTATTGCTTTTTGTCTCTTTCTCTCTCATCCATTCTCCCCTTCCCTCTCTTATTACATCTCTCATCTTATCTTTACTACATGACTTCCTTTTTCTCTCCCTTTCTCTCCTTTTCTCTCTTTTTCTATCCTCTCATCTCCTCTCCTCTCCATCCCACCCACCAACCAACATCTTCTCTCCTCTCCTTTCCCCTCTTCTCCTTTTTCCTCCTCTCCTCTCCTCTCCTCTCCTCTTCTCTCCTCTCCTCTCCTCTCCTCTCCTCTCCTCTCCTCTCCTCTCCTCTCCTCTCCTCTCCCCACCCACTACCCTTTTCTCCTCTTCTGAAGACCCCACAGCCATGTCGACCTCTTCGGGGGTGGACCACGCCGTGGTCGGAGGGGTGGTGGCTGTTATCGTCTTCATCCTGCTCTGCCTCCTCATCGTCCTCGGCAGATACCTCATCAGACACAAAGGTCACCTGCTCACACACACACATGGACACATGAACACACACGGACACACTCATGCATGCATGCATGAGCATACACTGAGATACACTTGCATAAATATGGATACATGCGTACCGAGACTGGGTCTCACACGTTCAAACATGCATATGCATGGAAATGCAGGGACACACAGAAATGTAAATTGCACTCATACCTAAATATAAATTCTAAGCATAGACCTGACTTGTTTTACTCTCAAAGCAAAAAATAAATGAATGACAATAAGTGGATGTTTATTCATTGCCTTTTAATACATTTTGGTTCACACAACTTCCTGTGAGATCAGATTTCCTGACATCAGCAATATTTCATTCACTTTCAGCATATTTCATATAGTGAAATGTGGAGATTAAAGTGATGTGGTGAAATTGTAATTGCTTCCTGGCCGTGATGTTAGTTTCTGTGTTGCTCGTGTGCTCCGCTCTGTGGGTGGGACACAACAAAACAGTGTTGCTTTTTCTTCCTTTACACTCTTTTTCTGGTCTCAAAACACCATTTTAGCAAATAAACAAACAAAGAACAAAGCATATTCAAATTCCTGAGCTTCAGCAGGGGACAGGTGAAATTTAAATGCTACTAAACACGTTTCAGCACCCAGGTGGTGCGGTTGATAAACACTCGCCCACATCAACCACCACAGTGCGCCAGATTCAATCCCCGGCTCCGTTGCCTCCAGCTGCTCCAGAATATTGAACACAATCGCTTGGTGGCCAGTGTTCACAGATGCCAGGTCTGTGAGGGATCATGTCTGTGTCGCTGCACCAGTGACTCCCTCTGGTTGGTTAATGCACCTGAGTGGAGAAGAGTGTGATCTGGGGGGTGATTGTGTGAAGCTCGGCGCTGTCTGTTGACTGTGTATGAGACTGCGGGTCAGTAGAGGAGTGAGCAATTACACAGAATGTAGTACATGAAAATTGCTCATTCCCTGTCATTGCACTGTCATTAAATAAATACACATAGTTATACTAATGAAGTGCAAAAGCAACTCATGAAACAAAACACAATACCTGCACAGTTTAATGGCAGGAAAACCATTCTTCCTCAGGTTTGACCAAGATTTAAATCACTTTAAAAGTAGGTTAACAACATAATTTTTTACTTGCCAGCTTTTTCCAGAGCTTTAATTAAACTCCCATGGGCTTCATCAGCAAATGTTGTTTACTCAAGGGCCATTAGCTGACTGAAGCATGGAAATGTGATCATGTCCTAACAGGTGGTCATATATGTGAAAGATCTGTTCAAAGATGGTGTCTGGTGTCAGGTGTGGATGCCCTACTTTAACTTTCTCTGGACGCCCACTAACTTTATGGTCGATGACATAATATGAGAGTTTGGATTATTTCCAATGTCAAAAATGCACTTTCATGCTCACTGTAAAAGTGAGATATGAATGTGCAAGTATGATCATTATGAGAGCAAGACTTGGTCGAAAATTGCAGCACATATCTGGAACATGGCTGCCACTGTAAAAACCACCTGAGGACGAAACTGAGGACTCATTTATTTGAGGACAGGGAGGAGCAACGACCAATGGGGACACTCCAGCACTCACCAATCAATAATGCAACTTCATCACGTACTCAGTAAGTCAGGGACTGATTTTTTTGTTTACAGGACTGGCCCCGCTTCACTGTCCAGCCAAAAATGGCAAAAATAAATTATAACGTTTCTCTGTGAACATCCACACTAATACATTTTAGTTTTAAAACAATCTCTGTCCTCACTAATGTTTTTGCACCATTTGGTTTGTAAACACCAGAGTGGTGTGGACGCTACATGCCTGGCAAATTTTTTGTGTTTTAATAGAAACTCATATCAGTGTGGATGTAGACTGAGCAAGAGAGTCACTGAAACACAGGACTTTACTGGATTTTACTTGGATGACAAAGGCTTGATGGAGTTCTGATTTGGAAGTTAATAGACATCTTCAGACATCTAAGTTACATATGACCTATTGGAACTGTTGATGTGATGATATATACTATGTATTTCACTGGGAAGCATATATAATCATTGAAATGCTGCTTAGTGTTCTATCCAATCAGCAACCAGGATTTTTTCAGTGGAGAAAAATGGCCCCGCCCCCTGATGGTTGGGGGACTACTGGTGTAGAAAGTGCTTGATTAGATATGCAGGAGAGCTGCATTTTAAAATGGAAATATCGCAGACTATCAGGTTAATTTAATCGTGGCGGACAAAATCGTGATCACAATTAAAATTGTATTAATTGTGCAGCCCTACTTCAAGTGGCTTTTGCCTTAGTTCTGACCCATCATATCAAAAATAAAACTCCACATAAAGCCTCTCCAAAGAAGAATCCTGTATGGTTCCCAGATAAACACCTTTTTATTAGTGGTTCTGAGTCCTTTGTGTCTCCTACTGTGGCCACAACCTGAAGGAAACTTTACTACATAGTACTTCAACAAGATTACAGGTAAAAGAAAGTTATCAAAAGCACCCGGGTGATAATTTAGACTTAATGTTGGAACATCTTGCCGCTCCGCTGTTTATAACAGTCTCTGAACTTTTGTCATTTTGCCGTTCCAATGTTTGACTTTTACTGCCTCACCAATCTTATTCCTCCTCCCGCCTTGTATCTCTCTCTCTAACCATCTGCGTCTCCTTTTCCTCTCTCTCCTTCCACAGGAACGTATCTGACCCACGAGGCCAAGGGCTCGGACGACGCCCCCGACGCGGACACCGCCATCATCAACGCAGAGGGAGGCCACTCCGGAGCAGAGGACAAAAAGGAGTACTTCATCTAGACAGAGGACGGGAGCGGTGGAGGAAAGGAGCAGGAGGAGGGGGAGGAGGAAAATAAGCCGGAAGACGTGGATTAGGGGAGAGGGGAGGAGTGAAGGGAAAAAAACCTCCATTTGTTTTCACGACGCTTCAGTTCTTCACTCGGTTGGAGGGGTGATGGGAGGGAAAGAACTGTGGGCAGGATAAAGCGATGAGTTGAGCTTCAACTGGTACTACCCTCTTTGCATTGATACAGGGAAGTGAGATTTTGCACTGACATATGGACGAACTGAAGTCAAACACACACAAACATACAAACATGAGTCAGTTCTGGGGAAAACTCTTCTCACACAGACTTGAATGCTCGTAGATGCTCCGATTAACAAACACGAGCCTCCTGTACTAACACGTCTGAATTATTTCTGAATGAAACATTAACACATTTTTACACAGGCATCGTATCCTACTTCTAACTGTCAGCGCCTTCGAAAAAAAAAGAAAAAAAGCTAAATTGTAAGTCGCATCCCGAGCTGATACTTCACTGCTCACACCTCGCCGACCTGTCTCCTCAACATTTTAAGCCACACCAGCTCTGTCTTTTCACGTTTTTTGTCCTCATTCTGTCCATCCAACAAGACAGCATCCCTCTGTAAACATTCTAGTGGCAGAGAAATCCATCCAAAGCAAATTATTACTGACAAACATAATCTCTCTCTCTCACAGTTTAATCTTTTTATGCCATCAAACCTCTTCCTGAATCCCCACAAACCCTGGTACAAGCTGTTGAATTTCCCACAACGCAGCACCACATAACATGCAACACTCATGCAAAAATAGCATTCCCGCCTTGCGCTACCAAGCTGAGGGGCTCCAGTATACATATATAAATATATATATATAGAATTATATAGCATTCTTTTTACTTGACAGAAAATGTTTGGTGTGCTGTAAATACACTCCCTCTGTCCTCTCTCTATCTTCTATCCCTCTTCTCTCTCCCTCTCTCCTGTATCTCATACAGTCTGTTACTGCATTACAGTGACTTATATACTCTAAAAAAAGCCTGCCTGTTTTTATTACATGCGTGGAAATGCAGAGTCAAAGCTATCAATATCTGGGTAAAAAAATACAAAAATAACGACGATGATGTTGCGATGAAAACTAACCTTAACTGCAAATATTTGTATGAGGAACGTTTTCTTTCTTTTTTTTTCTTTTTCTTTTATTCCTTTTGGGACTTATGAGAGATTTTCTCTCCTCAGTGTCTCAGTGTGTTACTGTCAGTGTTAACGGTTTACAGTGTCTGTCGGTTTGTCAGTCCAGGAGTCCATACATCCAATTTTTCCGACCCGTATTTTGATTTTTAAGTTTAAAGTTTTGATGATATTTCTTTACTTTTTTCCCATTTTCTCCCTTCTTTGTTGGCACTCTGCTCCCAAACACTAAACTGTAGCAAAACCTCGGTCGAACGCAACTTCGAGAAAGGTGTCAAAGTGTTTTGGTGTAGTTTTCCTGGAGTATCACTGCCCGGCACACGTGGACCGCTGCGGTCTTCCTTCCACTTGACCCCGCTGAACTCGCTCGGCTCGCCATCTCTCCCCTGCAGCAGACTGCTTGTCTTGGCGAGGCCACCTGGCGCTAAATTCATTAAGTGGTGACATCATGACTTCCTTTAAGAAGCTGGCACGGTCACTGCTTCGGGGAGGTGAAAATGCTCGCTTGCTTTCCACCACGGGGCCGAACAGGACTGCCTACATGCATTATGACAAACTTCCTGGCAAAAGAAACCCCTTTCTGTTATTGTTTCTTTCTCTGTGTGTGTTATTGTAAGCAGGAATCATTCGCCAGCTTAGCAAAAGGTTCCCATAAATGAACAGTGTTTTATTAAGGTTGGGAGTTCGCCTTGGCACTGGCAGGCTCCACTTGGCCCGGTCGTGGAAATTGATTGCAATCTAACTAAGAGGCTCTGGGCTCCAGACTGTACACATGCCAAGGTTTGGCTGGGTGGGCAGGGTGCCCGAGCTGGAGTCTGGGCCGCACTAACGCTGAAGAAAGTCATTCAGGAACGTAAATGTCCTCTTCTGTTTTTTTATCCCCCCTCCGCTCCACTCGTCCATTTCTTTTCGTTCTTTAATCAATCATCTCGTCTGCGTCCTGATCCACCTTCACCCGGTCTCTCCTCTCCTCATCACTCCTTCCCCCTCGTCTCCCACCCCTCCATCTCTGATCGATGTCCGGTTCTCCTTGCTGGTCTCTCTCTCTCATTCAGGAGTCCGTAGACGTACAGTAGAAGTAGCGTCTCGGTTTGCTGGCGTGCGCTGATGGCTCTCTGCAGCACTTTTATTATTGTGGGGTGTTCTGGAGAGGAATCCATTTGCTGTTGTCAGTCTACCCGTAGACACTTATGTCTGTGATAGTTTTTGTACACCCTTTTTTGGGAACGTTCAGGGATTGTGCTTTTTGTACCTTTCCCCTCATTGTCATTAACTGCAACCTAGCTAGCTGCTATGAAAGCAAGTGGCCCGGCTGGTGTTTCTATAAGCTCGCTATACGACAAAGGGTAATATGACCTGAAGCAGGGTCTGATCTTTTTTTCTTTCTCGAGCTCTCGCTTGGACCTTTGGGTGACGCTGCAGTAAACTTGGCTTAAACAGTGTTTTCCTGGAGACAACTTTAAACACACAGAGTGGAACATTTGAAGAATCAAAAACACTGTTTATCTCATGTTTGCTCTGCAACACTCTTTACAGTATGCATGTCTGCAGACCAGAGGATGGGCTTTGTCTCACAGAGCTTATCGTCCACTTTGAAGAAAAACCTTTGATTTGTATTTAACCCCCGGTCTAATTCTGCTCTGTGAATGGAGAAAGGAATACCTGCCTCATACTCAACAAAGTGTAGTGTCTTTTAAAAACTAATGGACCTGTATTTGCCTGTAATTTATCGTCCTGTCCTTCGTCTTAGTTAATGTGCTAGCATGTAGCTTGCATGAGAAAAGGTTGGAAATGTAGATAGTGTTGGAGATAAGAAGTGCCGACAAGCATCTCTCCTGAGACAAGAGCGGCGGTCTGCCCGACTGACTCCCCTGCTGTTCTCTGATCTGCAAACATACGCCGTGTCCCAGTTAAACCCGTCTGTACCTCCTCAGCACAGCAGCCCTCTGGATAATACTGAGGGAACTGATGAAGTGGGACTCATTCTGCCCCCCCACCACCACCACCACTGCTGCATTAAAGCGATGTAGGGGGACGATGGCGTTGAATTGGGACGTGCAGTCAGTCTTATTCATGTTTCATTGCATCAGTGCAGTAATGACTAGCTGTCACCAGATGCCAGCAAACAGCAGCTTTTCTTTGCAGTCAGACCGAGCTGTCCTGCCCCAACACTCCACTCAACTCCTCTTCAGGCAGTCGCACACTAGCTGCCAGTCATCTCTTTATTTTTGTAGTATAAACAAATTGATTTTTAAATTATGTTTTGTAAAAGGTGTGCATAATCTTCAATGTTTTCATTTCAATTCAATTGATAATCATTTATTTTTCTTCTTTTTTTTTAAATTAGATTTTCCAAATCTTGGAGGTTAGAAATTTTACGCATTTTATTGTTTCAACAACCATTTTTCTATAATTTCATGTATATAGTGTTGCCTTTACTGGATACTCTTACAAGCGCACCCATACACACTCTGCACACACACTTTGGGTACATACACATCCACACACATATCTGAATATGCACGGCAGGCATGAAGTCTGTGACTATGGTGTATCTGTACATATGTGTGTGTATGTGTGTTTGTGTATGAGTGTGAGGTGTGTATTAATTGACCCAAACAGACTCCGGAGACACTCTTACATGTGTTGCTTTCACAAAAGTATTATTATTTCGATAACTAAAACTTTGATTTTAGACCCATTATTTTGGATGACAAGTCTTCCTTTTGAATAAATATCCATATCACATGAGAATAGTGCTGTCATGTATGTTAATTTGTACTATGGCTGATGATGTCATCAGGACGGGGCCCAACCGCATGCCGTGGTGGGTTCGCGTCTGTTGGATGTTCATACAGTATTTGTTTTATTTGTTTTTTTGTTAAAAATACCAGTTCAGTTGTTGACTTCAATAAACATGCATTTGGGTTAATTTCACCTGTGTTGTTGTTGGTCCTTCCTGTTCAGAAACTTTTAAAATAAGATCTTATTCTAAACAGTAAAATGTTCATCTAAAAAGGGTCCTATTCTTGTTGCATTATATCACTGCTTCAGGAAAATAATCAACCCTGACATTTCCTCAAACTAAATCAATTTTCCAAACAAACAAGCAAAATAAAACTCACTTGAAACATTTATCTCACTATCTCCCAGATGTCTACATCATTTAACACCTATTAATCATTAATTTTTGTATAAAATCACTTACTTGATACTTTAAATTGGATTTTGGACTATAATATACTGAGTATATATTGTGTAGTAAACCTTGACCATTCAAAGGGTAAGCATCTTTTTTGTTTGTTTCCTCAGTGAATAAAGATATTGAATATGATCTTTTCAACAAATAAGGGATGTGATAAAATAGCTCACAACTCCAAAAATCACTGAATGACTCTTCATTAAGTCATCAACAGGTTTTAAAAAGCCATATGCAGTTTACAAAGTGTCCATTAGAGGGCAGTGTGGTGCCATAATTCAATAAGTCCCTGCTTTAAAAGAAGACAACGGATGGTTGGTTATAAAATTAGGAAAACTACCAACTGACTTTCTCTCTTGATTCAATTGAATTACATTTTTTATAAGAAGCTGTCTTTATCTCATTAGTTCTAAAATAGATGATTAAATAATTCTTTACTTTGCAGACAGAATTATGCATGTGCTTTAAAGTCTCTTGATCTTCCTTTCTTCCTCTCTGGTTTCCTTTCATTCCTCTTATCTTTTCTCTTCCTCCACCACATCAGTGTGCTCTGTGGTTCGGTTAATACTGTCGCCACATGTTGATACTGCTGTTGAAGTTAATAATCAGACTTATACTGTACACATGCTTCCAGTTAATTACACAGTAACTTCCTCTCAGATGGATAACAGAAAACTCTCTAGCTGTTTGAGGAAGAAGGACTTATTTCCACTGAACTTGTTATGAAATCAAAAAAATCTAATGCTGGACACTTTTTGACAAATTCAGTGAATTGTTCCTCACAGTTTGCTAGATGTTCATTCTGTGTGTGTGCTAAAATAGACGATTACAGCACTATTCCAGCTTCCCTTCTTCACCATGATAGTAATGAGGTGTGAATTACAGTGGAGATATTTCCTTGCAAACGTGTTATAAAAAGGACAAAAGTTGTTGAGTTTTGACCACCGTAATCCAGTCAAAACTAAACAAAATATCTAAGTGAATTAAAGTGAAAAACATATTTTTCTTTAAAGTTTTTGGAAAATTAGATATTTGACCTCACACTTACTAAATAGAAATCACTGTAAACTCACCAATGGATGCTGGAGAGTAAGTTACTACTTAAAAACCGTATACTGTGATAAGATCACTGTTACTGTGATAGACTGAAGAGGAAATATAACAGTGAAGGAAGTGTTGCATGAGGTTGGGGTAGCTGCAGATACTTTAGTAGTCTGAGCAGCAAAATTGTGAAGTAAATATCAATAAAACAGTCTGTAGGAGATCAATAAGAATGGCACAGTCAGTTTTACTGTGGTGAATCACAGGGGATATATTATACTACATTTTTTTTAAGTAAAGGTACTAAGTGATCCTAATGTTTGCAGAACAGATGCACAAAAAAAATCTTTATAATTCAAATGCCAATGATTCGGGCTGGTGGTTACTTTCATATTGACTGATAGATCTTGTCATATATGGAGATATAATACACAAACAAAATTTTTCATGTTTTCTGAAAGTTGTGCTCAAATCTTAAGCATTTTTTCTCTGACTTCCAATATCCATGGCTTTATGAATAACTGTAAACTTTGCAAAAATAAACAAATGTTTTCTGCTTAATAAAAACCATGTAGGTTTATTAGATTTATTAAGAGTGTTTTGATCCAAATGTTTCAAAACTTTGATTGGTCAAATGAAAATACTTGACAATCATTTTTCTCCAGCTTTGTCCCGCCCACTAAAACCATGAAGAAAAGAAAAGCCAAAGACAGATATGAAGAAATCTGACATGTTAAACAACCAAACTGTTTCAAACTGTGGTAGAAAAAAATTGTGTTAATGCAGGAGTCTAAGAAAATAGGATGTCAAGGTCTTTAAAATATGTGTTTGTGAACACACAGCAAGTCAGTTATCTTAAATAACAAGCAAAAAATAGATTGATCCTTTAATTTCTATGACAACTCCAATTCTGCACTAGTTGCTATTTTGTATGACTTTTATTTAATGTTTTATAAAAGACTGAAAACCATAGTCTCATGCAGAATACTGTACATTAAACGTGCACTAAGTTTAAAGTTTTCAGTGCAGTTCTCGCTGTGGCCGCTGGGGCGCTCTCCTCCTCCGCTCTGTGGAGCCCAAAACGGAGATTTGGAGCGGGGAGGCGTGGAGGAGGTGGAGGTGGTGGTGGATGAGGAGGAGGAGGAGGGAGGGGGTGTGTGCTACTGATTGTATGTGAGGAGGGGAGGGGGGCACACACAGAGAGAGAGAGAGAGAGAGAGAGAGAGAGAGAGAAAAGAGGGAGAGAGGAATTCAGTCCTGTTTAAATGGGAATCTAAATCGCAGAGAGGAAAAGGGACAGAAACCAAGAGAGAGAACAGACAAAAAAAAGTGGAGACAGATTTATTTTACGCACGGGAAAAGCAGGGAAACGAGTAAAAGAAAGGAAAGGAGGAGAGAGGAAAAGGAGGCATCGGATTTTTTTCCTCTAAATTTGGCTTCTTTCACTCTCATGACTCAAAGAGGATTCCAGTTAAATTCACCCGGTCGGGAGGAATTGATGGTGTCTTTTCGGGGAAGCAGAGCCGAGGGGAGGAATCTGAATGCGCTCGGCTGAACCATGCCAGCTCTGTGGATCATAACTTTGGCGATCACTTTGAACCAAGGTGAGTGATGTTTAAACACTGTCTGAACCGGCTGGGGCGCGAGCAACAGCGGAAACTTTCTTTTTTGTGTGTGTCTCTCCCTTCAAACCCTTCCCTCTTCACCCCGTTGTGTGCGGGCGTCTGTGCGCTTTGTGGGTGTCTTTCTGTCTGCTCTGCCAGTGCATGTGTTTGTGCGTTTACATGTCTGGTAATACATGCACGCGCGCATATGTGTGCGCGTGTGTGAATGTGTTATGTTGTTATAGATTTGTGCTGCCCTGGACATCATCATTACAGCCCACAGGCGCTGAGGGGAGCAGAGTCGTGGGGTGTTCAGGGTCTTTGAGGAAAAAAAAAAAAGATTTAGAGTGCAGGCACCAAACGGTGCAGACGCGTTGCGTTCATTTTTCCTCAATTTTACATGTTTATGGGAGAGATGTGGAGCATCTGCACGCGACATTGCTTTGACGTGACCTTTATAACGCATGAACAGACAGATTTGGTTGACACAAACAAACGCAGTGTGGGTCAAGAGAGGATGTGTTGCAGGCACGCGCACATGCATACTCACATGCACGCGCATCACACATACACATACACACACACACACACACACACACACTGCGCATAGCCTGCCAGCCGGGGGATGATTGATGAGGCGAGGATCCAATGCACAGTCTGGTCACTGGGCTTTAACATGAGTCACACTGGATCAATTTCACACGCACACATAAAGGCACGCACGCGCCAGGCACGTGCATTCCTTAAATTCAATCTCAGTGTTAGTGTGTAAGAGAGAGAGAAAGTGGAGAGTAAAGACCAGCGCAAGCGTCCCTCGAGAGAGCAACTGTGTGTGTGTATGAGAGAGAGAGAAAGAGAGAGAGAGAGAGCGAGAGAGAGACCAGTGCATCCTCCTTTTAGCATGCAGGTAGAGTCTCCGCGTGCTCTTGCCCGTGCATGCGCGCGGCCCCGCGGCAAACGTGCAGGTGCCAAGAAAAATTCATATTTTACCGTAAAGACGGAGACATATTCACTGGACTGGAGGAGAGCCCCATTACTAATATTAATGTCCCTATTTATCGATCACCTTGATAGATTGCCCTCTCCGTCTCTCTCCCTCTCTGCACTAACACACACACACACACACACACACACACACACAGACACACACACACACACACACACACAGACACACACCTCAATGGGAGAGAGGATGAGTGTGCGCTTGTGTTTGAGGGCAGTCAGGGCTCGAAAGACAGAGGTGATTAATTGAGGTGGCCTGATGTGAACAGTTCAACTGTGTGTGTGTGTGTGTGTGTGTGTAAGAGAGAGAGAGAGAGAGAGAGAGAGAGAGAGAGTGAGTGTGTGTGTGTGTGTGTGTGTGTGTGTGTGTGTACCTGCTTTAGCACCTGGGTCCCCGGTGCCGCAGGCCGCTGGTGTGATAAGCTGCAGACGGTGATCTGCCCAGACAGACAGTCAGAGGAGCTCCCAGGCTGGAGCAGGGCTGACCACCTGAATAGAATAGAATAGAATAGAATATTAATGCTTGCACAATAAGGCAGAGTAGAGTGATACACATGGTGGAAAAAGATCTGCAGAAAGTCTGAGCATCTTGGATTGAAGTGGCGTGCAGAATGTATCAGATTAGATGGTCTATGATAAATCTGTGTTAATCAATCAGTGTTCTAAAGAGCTCGGATTAATTAGGGCTAAGACGACTGAGTGTGTTGGTTGCAGCTGGATGAAAGAGTAGAGTACAGAGAGTAAAGTAGATTAGGAAAGTTTGATTAGTCTCTGCTATAGAGAATCAAACAGAGCAAAACAAAGCGGAGAGAAAAAGGACAAGACCGAAAAAAGAGCAGGAGAGAGCAGAACAAAAGAGAACAAAGAAGAACAGAAGAAAACGCAGATCAGAACAGAGCAAAGGCAAAAGAGAACAGGCCAAAACAGAAGAGATCAGAAGACGCAATAGAGTAGAGAATAACCGATCAGAACAACACAATAGAATCAACAGAGAAGATCAGAAACAGAACACAGTGGAGAACGGAGCAGAGCAGCAGATCAGTGTCTCCAGCTGAGCCGGTGTAAGCCTGCAAATGTGATCAGAGTGAATCCGTCCCCAACATGCAGCAGCTGCAGCCTAATGTGTGTTTAGCCTGTTTGGAGTCTTCCAGGTGTCTCCTGCCTGCTTCTCCTCTGCTGACAGCTCCGACTGTCTCTCTCCAAGCGGCCTGATTTACTGCGCGGTCCAGCGGTGTGCCTGGCTTCCCAACACAGGCCGACTACATCTCTGTGTGGTTGACCGCGCGTCTGTAGGCCCTCTGTAATTACGTCCTGCCCTGTATGTGTATATATGTGTGTTGTGATCCAACACTTGTGCTGCCAGCGCCGCTCTGGCCACAGGCGAGGAAAGCCTGTTTCTCAGAGTCGATTCTTGAACAGCACTTTTGCTTGAGCTGAACATTTTCGCAGCCTGATCATGCAAGCAAAGCAAGCAAAGCAATTCCTGCACTGCAAGCACCTGTCCCATCTCTTTCCTCTCTCTCTCACACACACATAGACGTTCTTTTTCTTCCTCCCCCCCCCCCCCTCCTCCTCCCACTCTTTTCTCCCGTCACAAGAATAGAGCAGAGGCGCAGATGTAAAGAGACAGGCCAAAAGACAGAGAGATGGAGGCAGAGAGAGACGAAGAAAAGAAGAGACAGCGGGGTTCAGTCCTAATCTGTTGACAAGAGGGGATGTTTGAGGATAAACAGAGGCAGAGCAGGAGCGCTCAGGAAGCAAAGACAGAGAGAGAGAGAGAGAGAGAGAGAGAGAGGAGGCCCTCTTGGCTTGACTCTTTTCTTCACCAGCAGCCCAGCTGGACCATCAATGTTTGATGCTTTACATCAGCACAGGTTTAGACCAAAATGCGCTCCAGGGGCTTAAAGGATCCTCAGAAAGGTCTCCTAAGAAATGCCAAGTCAAAGGACTTGCTTTTAAATTCTTGAAAACGTTTCGCCTCTTCCAAAACATCTTCAAGATCCACAAGCAAGTTTGACTTTCAGGTCTAGCGTGACCTGGATGACCGAGAGACTTCACAGGCCCCAAAATTGTTCATTCCACTTGCTTCAAGTTAGTACAGCGAGGTTGTCTTTGATCATTAGTTTCAAGCTCTCCGCTGTTACGCCCTCAAACAGTTGTGTAATTCCTTTCTGAATCATCTAACAACAAAAATACTCTCAGCTGGGGGTTTGGAAAAATGTAACTCAATAGCATGTTGTTGTTTTTTATATCTGTATGATGAACCACTGCTTTGTTAAACTTCACGAGCATGTGAGCATTGGTGTGCACATTGGGAGATAAGAGGGATCATATAATGTGCAGCTAATTCCGTGACTCACTGTTGTATGTGTGGATGAACCCAAAAATGCAGGCCCTTTTTTACACCTCTTTCCAGCCGCAGACAGGTTAAACTGATTTGTGCCCTTAGAGCGTGATGTACCTCTTGTTCACTAAATATCTAAGTGCAGTCCTGCAAGCCCTCTCATCTATATGAGGCCATAAGTTGGTGCCAACACAGAGAACAAGAAAATGCAGCATTGTTTGCAAAAACTTTAACCTGGATCAAGTTTTGGTAGATTCCTTTGTCACATGAATGCCTTATTTCTACTGCCTATTAACAGTTGTATGAAAAGATACAATAACTGACACAGAATTAACTTTCTAGAATAGTAAACTCATTCCTTAAATTAAAATTATATATTATATATTATCATAACCCCATACAGCATGTTTGGCATCTTCCAATTTATTGATCAATAACTTAAATTGGAATTCCCAGATCATATTTAATTGCCTTGCTGGTGCCTTAAAGTTGAGATGAAATTACAAATTGTCCTTTTAACCCTTTTAGATTACATGCCTGGTTTTATTGTACACCTATTTTACAAAAGTATGCCCCCCCAAAAAAAATCCATGTGTTTGTATTTTTATTTCAAAATTCAACCATGTTTGCTCCCTGTAAAACAAAATATGACACGTGCTTGACAACCACTCATCAATCAATCTGCAACAGGTCTCTGTGTCACTGCAGCATGGTTAGTACATGCAGATGAAGGCTGGATGATGGTCGTTCACCTGCTGGTATGCTTTTTTACTTTAGAAGCTAAAGATGCTCAAACTTCCACTTCAAACATTATGCATCTACCATTAATTTTCATAAAACAACTTTGCAGTTATTTCGCAAGGCCCCAAAGCTACAGCAGATTTTGAACAATCACCATTGTTCAATATACAGAGCACCTGAACACGTTCTTCTTGGTGGTTTTTACCGTTGATGAGCATTTCTTGCATGAGCGGCCTCAGGATGAATCAAACCTCGGCCATTAGAGCCATACTGTACTGTAACGTGCCATAAAAGAAAATATAAAGGTCGACTGACTCTGTTGCTCTAATTGGTTGGAAGGAAAAAAAATCCACTTCGATAAAAAAACGCCGTACCCTCAAATGAAGATAATTAAAAATGGCACGGCAGGCCTTGTTTAAGAGCAGAGCGGAGGTTCAAACAACATGAGGGTGGCAGAGAGAAGTGTGTGTGTGTGGGCCTCATCCCAAAGCCCTCCAGTACCTGACAGATCTGATATCCTTATGGAGAGGGAAGCGTAATCTGAGGTGACAAGGAACAGCAATTAAAAGAAATAAATAAAATAACCGACACAATTAGCCGCTGCTTAATTCACCACGATGCCCCGATAATCTAGTAATCTGCTAAGGCGACATCAGCAAATTCCCCCTTCCCTCCTCTGCACGGGCTGAGCGTGTGTGTGTGTGTGTGTGTGTGTGTGTGTGTGGGAGAGTGAAAGACGGAAGAGTACTCCGATCTTAACAGGGAGCATCGACTGGTATTAGGACTGACACCCGTCAATCTGGCTGATATGTCAGACTGAATGAGAGAGGAGGAGTAGTGGACTGGGAGGGAGAGGAGACGGAAAACTAGAATAAAAAGAAGGAAGAAGAAGAAGAGAGGGTTTGGGGCAGGAGAGAAATTTGGATTGGAGGAAGAACGGTCAAAGACGAAAGGAGAGGGGAGATGGAGTGATGCAGGAGTGAAATGCTGAGGAAAAGAGGGAAGGGAACAGGAATGAAGGAGGAGGAGAGCAATGTTGGGGAGCAACAGAGCAGAAGAGGAGATGAGGGGAGAGGAAAGGGGAGGTGGAGAAACCAGATAGGAAGAGGAGGCCAGGGGAAGTGAAGAGGGAGAAAGGGAATATGAATGGAGTGAAGGCAGAGGAACAAAGAAGTGTGGAAGAGGGAAATGAAGAGGAGGAGAAGGAGCCATTAGAGGAGAGAAATCCAGGTGGGAGGAGGGAGGAGGAGGGAAGACGACAGAGTAAAGGTGGTCAAAGGAGGAGTGGAGATGAGGCAGAGGAGGATGAAAGCAAGAAGAAAATACAAAAGAAGTGAGAGCCAACTGGGGTGAAGGAGGAGCAGGAGAGCAGGGCTGAGGAGCGGATCAGGAGAGAGGGAGAAAGGTTGGGTGAAAAAATCCAGTAAGGAGCGGGAGCTAACAGGAGTAGAGAAGGAAAGCAGAGATTTATGTGTGGAGGTGGAGTGAGGGAACAATAAAATACATGAGTAGATAAGGGGAGAGGAGGAATGAGGAGGAGGTCAAGGGAGAAATTTGGGTAGGAGGAAGAGAGAGAGAGAGAAAGAGAGAGAGAGCAGAGGAGCAAAGGAGGGCAGCAGATTTGTGTGGGCGCTCAGAGGAGGAGCAGCGGGGGCAGAAGGGAACATTAATAGAAGAGGAGCAGGAGTAAAAACAAGAAGGGGGATTCAGAGAGGGAAATGAAGAGGAGGACACGGAGCTAGGAGGAGCTGAAGAGGAGGAGAGAAAGGTTGGGGAGCAGAGAGCGAGCGGGTAGGAAAAAAGAGAAACAAAGAGGAGTAAATAGAGGAGTAGCTGAGGAAAGAGGAGAAGTAAAGAGGATGACGGGAGGAGAAAATTTTGAGTGGGAGCAAAGGAGGTGAATGTCAGAGGAGGTGTAGAGACAGATGGAGGCACTAAAGGGAAAAGGAGCATGAATGAAGATAAGAAGAGAGAGAGGAGAGAAATGTGGGTATGAAGACAGCCGAGGAGTAAAAGATGGAGGAAAAAGAATGGAGAAGAAGGAGGACAGATTTATGTTTGACAAAGGTTGGGAGGAGGAAGAGGGCAGAGGAGCAGAGGAGAGGTGAGGAGGAGTTAAAAATGGAGGATGGAACACTAATGGATGGAGTGCAGGAAGAGAATTGGAGGTGCAGTAGTGTAGATGAGGGCAGGAGCCAGATGCAGAGGAGGAGTGGGAGCTAACAGGAGTGAAGGAGGAGGAGAGCAGGGTTGTGGAGCAGAGATTTATGTGTGGAGAGGGCTGCAGCGAGGGAGCAGAGGGAACCAGCCAGGCCTATTATAGATGGGGCTCTCCTGGGAGAGCAGGGCCTGGAGTTTTCCAGGCATTTCCAGCATATTTCAACGCTGTTCCAAGCAGCACGCTGCAATGCACAAAGCTCCGCCCCCCAACAGAGTCCTCAGCTCTCCAAGGATAAATAAAGTGGGTCTCCTTTCTCTGCATGAGTATTCAATAAAAGTGATAAAAGGCTCCAAGTAACCCTTCTTAGCTTTTTTGGAAGGGAAAGTGAGAAACCAAACTGGCCACCCTCTCCAAGGAGAAGCTTTCAAAGAAATGCAGACATCAAGCATAAAAGCACCAAAAGCATAAAAGTGCCTCCCTTTATATGAGGAAAAATGTCAACAAAAAGGGCTGCGAGATCAAATAAGCTGAGTGTGGAGGTAGTTTATGTTTCTGCTTCTCCCTCTCTCTGTTTCTTTGTCTGCCTGTGTTTTCTCTTGCTCGCTCGCTGTCTGAGAGTCTCATGTGTGGAGGTGAGAGAGAACAATTGAATGGGCCTCCCACATAAAATCCATTCAGAGACATCTTGAGGATTAAGAATGAGAAATTGTCCAGCGCAGTGAATTAAATCAATCTGATCCATTACAAGATCGCTATCACAAGGTTTTCCCTTTTGTCTTTGCCGTGGATTATGCATGCTGCTCGATAGCTCTGTCTGTCCCTGTGTGTGTGTGTGTGTGTGTGTGTGTGTGTGTGTGTGTGGGTACTTGCACCTTTTCCATACATTATGTAATGCTTCAATACGTCATCAGTCAAACATTTACTTGACTGAAGATTGAATATCAGTGCGGTTGATTGGACCAACATGATTTCGTACTGAAACTTTTGCAGTTCTTATGATATCCAACAAACTAGCAGTTGCTGTATAGACGTTGTGATACCATAGACTGTATATAAATAATGGACGTAGTCACTGTCACGTCACCCATTGGTTTGTGGCCCGTTGGAAGCATCGCGGTCAGCGTTGCACTTGTCGCCATCTTGTTTCCAATACGGGGAGCAGACCATATCTGGACTGTGGAGGAGTGAGAGGGATCTGATCACTGACTACAGCCTCTCTACACCTCAACCTGACTGAGAGAAGCCGCTGCTAATTCATGTTAGCATTAACTGGAGCATGTTCATTTTGGCTAGCAAAAAACAAAAACAAAATGTACATTACTTACCTCAGAAAACTGAACAGTGAATCATTGGAGTGTCTGTTAGTCCAACAAAACGCTGAACAAGACATTTTTACTGAACAAAACGTTCAAATTAACTGTCATTAAGTGAAAATACAGTAAAAGGGTCAAAGTTATGAGACCAGGCATCCTGTGGTGCACCTGGTAGAGTGCGTACCATAGAGACACTGTCCATGTAAGTCTCTATCTATGGCCCAAAAATACCTTTAAAAAATAAAAGTTATGAGACCAAACTGCTAAACGTCCTTTTTTATATCTATATAACGTTATATATAACTTTATTGACTTGTTGCCGTGGATACGGATTGCTCTGACTTGTTAGCCACCTGTCAATCAAAGGTAGCCACGCCCCATGAAACATGAAATTCAGTGCAAGGTTTTTGTAGGAATAACTGCGATCCATTCAAGAGGACAGCTTGACTAGACTCAATGCTTCTACTATAGTTTGTATTTTGGCTGTGTACATGACTACATCTTGTTGGGGACCTTTAACCTTTTTCACTGCATGGTACAGCTTGGCTTAACTTGACTCCTTTTTGGACCAAAGGGATGTTCTCAATTTCAATACTCTACTACTGATTGTATCTGCAGTGACATCAACGCGACACAAACTCAGTGTTCCCTTGCTGGATCCTTTCATCAGCAACAAACAGAAACATCTGCACTTTCACTCCAGCGTCATTTTGATATTTTTTTAAATCTGGACGACTGAATTAAAAGAAATGTGGTAGCTATTGATAGTAGTTTGGTTAGTGATGATTCTCTTTGACCAATCAGTGATCTGCAGTGTTTTAGCTCCACCCTGTAGTGTTCGCTCAGCTGACTGGAAACCATGACAGAGTTGATACCAAAAAAACTATAGCCAGTGGGCCAAACCAAAAACAGTCGCAGCACCAGTGCCCTGCTAATCCATACATTATGAAACCATGTCATACAGTACCATACAGTATATACATTAGCATATTATTATATTTCAAGTCTTCCCTTTCATCATAGTCTAACCAACCAGTTACTAATTCTATTAAGACGGCGTATCTTACTCAAACTAAAGCTTCTGTTAAAGGAAAAGTTTGTAATATTTAATACTTTCTCTTATAAAAATCCAATGTGTGACGATCATAATCCTGATTTTCTACACCCTACAGACCCAGTATCCACTGGCTCCACTTTCACTTAATTTAACATTTAGCGCTTTCCAATCTTTCCCGTGGAGGCTTTTCCAAACTTATTTCCCTTATCAGAAACTGAACTTGTGTAACCAAATGATTTTATTGCGTGGGCACCACAGCCACGTTCCTCTCCTCTTTTTTGAAGTCTCAATATATCCCTCTATCCCTTTTATTTCTCCTCCTTTGGTGGATTTTAAACGGTGATAAAAGAAGCAGCAGCGATTTAAAGATGGAGATGGACAACATGATTAGGGATGATGAAAGCCGGTATCCATCACCACCCACTCTGTTTGTGTTTCCATCCTCCCTCTGTCTGTCTATCTGCCTGTTCCTCCTCTCTCCCCTCTTATGTTTTAATGTAAGTCGATAACTATCAGGAACTGATAACACCCGGGCTCCGCTCGGCTTGGCGAGGCTCGATGAGGCGAGGAGAGGAGAAGGCGAGAGCAGGGTCGGGTGAGGTGGTGGTGGTGGTGGAGATGGTGGTGGGGGTGACACTATCTCCCCTCGGTGAAGCCTGATATGCCCGGGTGCAGAGGAGATAAGCGAGCAGCTCTCAGCAGCAGCGGTGGTGAAGGGGGACAGTGACGTCACGCTGCTCCTCTCCCGCTCCTGTGGCGCTAAATGAAGTCATGGCGTCACAGGTGGAGATTATGTCACAGTGTGATTTGTCTTTGTTCTGGAAGGGAGATTAGGAGATTTTTTTTGTCATGTGTGACTCCACATTTTTGGAGTAGTTGCACCTTGCAGCGTGTGTACTCTGGTTGTCTGTTTTTTTTTTCTTTTTCACAGCAGATATATTTTGAGTTGTCGTAGTCGGAAAAGCACAGGTGCAAAATATAACACAAACAATGGCTGTGTTCTATTCAAGTGTCCCAGTAAACCATGACAGTGTGAAAGTGAGCCAGCATGCGCAAAAATAAGACCTCAAAAAC
Source organism: Centropristis striata (assembly GCF_030273125.1). Taxonomy (NCBI): domain Eukaryota; kingdom Metazoa; phylum Chordata; class Actinopteri; order Perciformes; family Serranidae; genus Centropristis; species Centropristis striata. Next base: position 30,889,024 of record NC_081527.1, read on the forward strand.
AGAAGCATAGAACTCATTGATTTTATTATTAACACAAGCATTATTACTGTAATATGTCAGAATGACTTTCATGATGTGAGGACATGAATACACTCACAGAAGTCAAATTAAGGGACAATTATATAAATGATTAACCCTTTGGAGTTTTGGGCTTTTTTGTCAGTTTTGTAATCCTTTTGATTCTTTCTGTATAGAACTTAAAAAATGTTTACCATGCCATGTTGGTATCATTCTTCTCAGCACAACCTCACCTATAAGTCCATATGATATTTTTTTCCACTTTAACTTACTGGAGCAACATTTTAGACCCAAAAGACCCCCATGAAAAAATCGGGATTTTGAAAATGAAATTTTAATTGTTGCAAATGTGAACACAGGTTGTATTGATGAGGTATTCTCCTGTTATGTCCTTGTCAGGGGACACATCAGCATTTCAACTACAAAATACATGTGGTCAAATGTGTTATAGACCACCTGAGCAAGTGGTTTGTGTGATCCGATCGCCCAATGTGCATTTTAAAACCAAATGAAGAAGTCATGTGATCTGATCACGAAGACTCGAGAAGGTTACATTATTATGACTTGGTTAAGGTTAGGATATGTTCTCCTGTGTTCTTTCAAAAAAAACATCATGCTCAATGAATGATATTAAATATATTTGAGCTTTTACTTGGCCTATCATCATCAAATAAAAACTGGCATGGAGTTTCACCTTAGAGAGAAGTTGACGTCAGGGTTCGACGCTGTTTTGTTTTTATGTCGTGATGTCATAAAGAAATCATGTGACCCCTGACTATAGAGGGTTACATTTTAGGTCTTCTTTTATTGTTAAGGTTTCAATATGTTCTCCTGTGTGAAACAAGAAGGTGTGTTGTGAGATATATACAGAGAGAGTTGTCATGGGACGAAAGTGTGTGTCTATTTTGTATGTTTTTTCATGAAAGGCGCTGTGTTGCTCTTGTGTGTCTGTGGGGATTGAGGGGGTTTCTCTCGTCTCGGCTAAGAGAGACGAAGAAAGAGAGAGATTGTAGGTTTGAGTGTGTGTGTGTGTGTGTGTGTGTGTGTGTGTGTGTGTGTGTGCTGAGCCACAATGTACGGCGAGGGCCAAAGGAAAATAAAAGAGTCGGTCTGCTTGCTTGTGATTGAGGCAAAGCGAGCGAGAGAGAGAGAGAGAGAGAGAGAGAGTGGGGAGGGCGAGTGAAAGAGAGAGGAAGCGAGGTTGCAAAAGAGAGCGTGTTGGGGAGAGCGGGAGAAAAAGATAATTTCTTAGCTCTTCTTTTTAAATAAGTCTGTTTCTATAGCAACCATCCAACCAGCCGCTGGAGAGAGAGAGAGAGAGAGGGGAAAGTGGGGGTGCACTGGAGAGACGGAGGGAGAGAAAGAGAGAGAGTTGCCATAGCAACGGAGGAAGAGCGAGGAAAAAGGACTTGGAGAAAGTTTAAAAAAACATATAGGGAGGAAACGTAAAAGGCAAGATAAGCAAAGGAAAGAGTGGATTTACAGCACGGTGATGAAGGGTAATCAGGCAGTGTTGGCCGAGTTAATTAAAAGATTTAATTAATCACCCGTTGAAAAAGTGATAAGATTGCTTAGTCAAGGTGATGTTTGTACGTCCAGGGTTCAGGCTGTAAAAGTCCTGTTTATTTTCTGCAATAAAGGTGGAATCTGCTATTCTAATCCAACACTCTCTGTCAAATTCAGTGAACTTCTCCTCACGGCCCGCTGGCTGTCCATTCTGTGTGTGCACTGAAATAAAAATCTGGAGCTCATGCACAGCCCTGGCTCTGTGAATGGGAAATAAACAAAGTGGCTCAGACTGGGCCACACAAAACTTGTGCACAGGACAGGACAGGACAGGGGAAAGGCCACGGTTATAAAGAGAAGTGTGGGAGCAAGTCGGACGGTATAACGAAACTTGTCAGGTACAAGAAATTTTGCTTTATTGGCCTTTATAGAGAAACAGTGTAAAAAAAAAATATATATATATATATATATATATATATATATATATATATATATCGTATTTGTTTGGGTGTTGTGTTCAAATATCAACTCTCAATCAATTCTGTACAACCGCCGACTCCACTTTCAAACAATGTGAGGTGACTAACAAGTACTCCTAACAAGAAAACTGTGCTGGTTGAATATTTAGTACCAAAAAATGAGGTACTATGATTGAAAACATGTGGATCTTTAATTAAAAGTAAATTGCCAAAGGCTGCTATGAGCCAATAAATTCAAATGTTTCACAGAAGTCAGAAAATGTTAGGAGTTGAGGGGCAAATGTATTGATCTCATCAATGCTCTGCACTATTTTGTGCCTTTTTTGTCATGCCACTTTTCCTGATTGTAGTTAGGTAGCCAGTTACCTATAAAGGATTGATGTCCTCACTCCTACAAAGCTCTGATTGGTCAATTGTTTCTCCAACTAGAAGAATTAGGCACAATATCCCCCTATTTGAAGCACTAAACACATCCAAGATGTGGGCAGCAACTTTTTTTTAAATTTTGCAGTATGTTATTCTAAATGCAACAATAAATTATTTGTAATTTGATACAGTTCTGATTTATTACCCTGGTTGACTTGCTCTCTATAGAAATGGCAACTTGCGTAAATTCATAACATTATTTGGCATTGCTTTTACCAGTAGTCTCTAGCTGGCCTTAGCCTGCTTTGTTGAATGATAGCACTGGGGAAAGTTGTCCTGTAGCATACGTGCTATTTGGCTAACTAGCTAGTAAATACGTTTTTCATTGTGCTGCTGGCCAAACTGATAAACCCAGCCGATATTTCAGAAAGAGGGATGTGCGGGGGATGGGTAAATGCTATGGGGTTGGAGGGAGTAGAAAGTTACTGCTGGTGCACAAGGGCTGGTAGCTATGCATTTGGATAGTAATCAGTCTACAGTTTGCAGGTGTTCACTGACAATCAGAAGCTAGTTTAGTCTCTGCATGCTGCATGAAACCAGGTGATTCTTGAATTGAAAGGTTTACAAATTTGCAAGTTTTGGGACAAACCTCATAAAATCGCTCCCATCCATCTCATGGTAGAACAGTCCAAACCCGCATAATATCGAAGTAGCTGAGTATTACCGGGATTAGGTATTGTCATGTAATTGTAATCCCTTATACTTCATGTTAGTAAAAAAATTATCGCTACTGCTCAGCACTGTAAATGTGAGATAAAGACTGAGTGAGCAGGGTAATATGGCTGTACTGTATAGAGCCTGCAGAGAAAGAGAGACAGAGAGACATTGAGAGAGAGAGAGAGAGAGAGAGAGAGAGAGAGAGAGAGAGAGAGAGAGAGAGAGAGAGAGAGCGAGAGAGAGATATGAGCTGCAGTGATAATAGTGGCTCCGGCTGCAGCCTGATTGTCCATTCTCAGCTCTTGACCACACCTGACCTCCATCACTGTGTAGGGAGGACGAGAGAGCAATGAGAAACACAGACAGGGAGACAGAGAGAGAGCGAGAGGGGGAGGATTGATTGGGAGTCCCTGAGTGCAGACAGCTCTGACCACAGAGGCCTCGATCTGTTTCCCTGAAAGTACCGGAGCTACATGGTGATCCAAAATAAGAGTCGACACGGGTCATGTAGGGCAAGAGTGTCCATATTCTTCATCCTACACACTGATAGTATAAAACTTGAGAGTGTGCATGTTAAGTATATGGCAATATCAGACATTATAGCTTAGTGACAAACAAATTCTTGTAGTTTGAGCACAGATATTTATTCTTTTGTTTAGGGAACATTAAGGGAAAGCTTAAAGGTATAATATGTAACTTTTTGTGCAATAAAATGTATTCAAATTACATGACCTATATTATATATTTTGTTGAATTGTGTACTTACATTATACTGAATGTTTCAAACAATTTTCATCCTAGAAAAATCTGTAATTTTAATCAAAGTAATAGTCTGTTACTGTTCATTTTGTCACCGTGATGTGATATCTATTTTATGCATGGTTTAGCATTGCGGTTGTCAGCCAGAAGTTGTCATAAATTGACTTTTTATCCAGTTTTAAGTCACATTTTTACAGTGAACTTTATAGATCTTGGTTGTTTTTAAATATATGTTTTAAACGAACAAAGGATTTTAGTCATTGGATGTCTGGTTCTTAAGTTATCATAGAAACAAGCTGAGCAACTGTTAGCAGCAGCTGTCTGACAAACCGTGTTGAAGAAACACAGATTGTTAGTGTACAACTTATTTTTTTAAAGTGTTTTTACTGGTTTTACTTGTCAAGTCCTTTTGTTTTAAAAAGGAGGAGACCTCTTCAGATAATTCTGCAGATAATTCTGCAGACAGTTAAATACTCCCAAACATCTTGATTTTAAGTTAAAAGAGAAAGTAGTTGAGCAAATGTTATTAGGAGCTCAGCTTACAGTCAGTCCTGGACAACTTTTGTCTGCCAAACAGCGTTGGATACAGATTTTTAACATAAAACTGCTTCAATCATTGTTTTTACCAGTTTAAATCACTGGGTCTGTTTGTAAAACTGGCCATGCCTTGTACTATAGTATCATTTGATGCCTGGAGCACACAGTCGTGATGCCATACTGACAGAGAATGCAGTCATGGTACAGTAACCTGATGGGCTACTGTGAGTGAACAGGATAAAATTGCTTGTTTACTGGACCGTTGATGTGCATCAGCGCTGGAAAATAGTTCCAGGATGTCTTTATATGGTGACACGAATCAGTCCATGGTAATGTTAGTGTTTACGCCACAGGTGCACGGGCTTACATAAAATAAAGAAAGAGAAATAGAAGCAGGTGTTGTGCGTCACATGCGTGTGTGCTGCACACCATCGCTGAATGATTGAGAAATGTATTGAAAGCTTCAAAATAAGCCTTTTGCTTTTGCTAGTTTCTCTTTGCTTCTTCTTCCAGCACTGCTACTTGTTGTATAGCATGCTTGAGTTTCATAGTATGTACTATATATGCACTAATATGGCAAAATATACTTTTGTTAATATGTGGTGCATTCACTTTCTGCTCCTTCTGGTGAGAGTTGCAGTGACAAAAGTGTGTGTGGAAGGTTTAAAGGTCTCCCGCTCTTCTTCAGCTCTGTGTGCTTGAAGCAGCTTTACTTGCTTCTATCAATACAAAAGGCAGTTTGATATGTTCTTGAATCCTCAATCACTTCAGTGCGTACTCAGTCAATTGAAAAGCGACTAACGAGCTTTGCTGTATACCCATGCAAACTTTTTCTAAGAGATTAAAATGAACATTTGGAAACCAGAACATGATGCCAGTACAGTGGCTGGTTTCTGGGCTGTACCTGCTTTTTCCAGCTATAAGCACCTCCTTCATTTCTATTGTGGACAAAAATGTTCATAGATTCTTGTAATTTTATATGCATATTGGAATTTTTAGGTATGCCTAATGTGGTTAATGCTATTAGGGTTAGTTTAAAGCCTTGAAAGTTTGTAAAAGGCTTGAGTTTAACCGTTATGTTTTCAAGTTTTAATATACTATAATTATACTTAATGTTCAACATAATCTGGAGTTTCAACTACACAATCATTATTTAAAGCAAAAATCTTTGAATATTTAAAGTGAAACAATCATGTTCTGTCATGATTTTTTGTCTCTTGATGACTCACACTAGATGAGCTAAGCTAGATATTACCAATAATTATAATACTAATAATAATAATAATAAATAAATTAGCAAGCATTAAATCATCATGATCAAAACACACAAAGTTAATGAAGAGCTGGTAAAACAGAAAAAAAAATGACAGGAATAAACAGATCCTGGACTTTCACCCAGGAGAACAGCCTTTGTGTCCCATGTGAAAAAAAAAGTAAATTATGTGATTTAAACATAACTTAGCTTCCATGCCCCATCACGTTTTCACCCAACTATGTCACTTCCATCATGTGGTCCTCATAACTGTTTCACTTCTAGCATATCCATACATGTATTAATTGTGTTATATAAGGGCTACGTTTTTGCTCTTAACCTAGATCAGTGGTTTTGTAGCCTAAATTCAACAAAACTGCAACTTTTGTTACAACAGTTAACCTTGTCTTTCTCGTTACTATTTGTAATGGCATTTGTCTATTTATCTATACATTTGTCTGGCATTTACATTTTTTTTTTTTTTACTGTTTTCTGTTATCTAAACCAAGATCAGTGGTTTTGTAACCAAAATTGAACAAAACGTCAGCCTTTTTTACAATGGCGAACCATACATGTATGTATAATGACGTGTGCTGTTGTTGTCGATCATATGTGATGTTACTGGTGGTATTGGTGAAGGACCTATTCTGTGGTTTAGGTTGGAGATCTTTGTTGACCTTGAAAGTCTGAACCCTGCTCGTACTGTAGTTTGCCATTGGTCCGCTGTGTTTTTCAGAGAGTTTCTAATCTGTGTCTAGACCTTAACACGAGTGAAACTGTGAAACTGTTTTGAACAAGTGACTGACTCACACTTCTTGTACTTTTTTATATCTACTTTTTAGGGTTTGTGCAAAGCACACCAGCAGCCTAAGAATTATTTAGTTTTAAATTATTAAAAAGGTAGCGCACTTTCATCAAACTTTCTCCAACTTAAGATGCTTCCTCTGTAAAGTTCCTCTGTAAGTTGCTTCCTCTGAGTGTGGGTGCGTGACTTTTCAGCCTCGATGTAATCTGAGTCTTTCACACTGAAGCTTTCTGCTCCTCTGCCTTCATGAGCTGCTGTGTTCCTAACAGCACAGAAAATATCTTGTAGATTTGTCCTTTGAAACAGCTCACATAAAGTAAAGCCGTTATACACTAGACGGAGCAGGGTGAAATTAATGGGGTTTGGAACAAAAGGTTTTGAGAAAGATTTCCTGACTATTCCCCATGCAATTACTTAATCCCTTGTAATTAGTCTCCTTGTTTGAAAAGGAATATACATTCTCCGTCTCCCCCTCTTTTCCCTCCTGAGTTGGAAGATAAAATTGCCGACAAAAACAGCGTGAATGTCTTTTGTGGAGCGTGCTGCCTATAAACATCCACACAGCCCGGCTTTGAACAGCAGTTACGCCACATACATCATTAATGATTTACATTTGTTATACTCAACTTCACAATAATAATTATTTTCCAGGAGGAATGTCCATTATAATTAGTCATAAACATGGTCCAGTTTTTCTGCATATATTAACCTTTTTGAATTTAGCCTCAGTGCACGCAGACATCCGACAGAGGAAGAAAAAAAAAAGATGTTTATCACTTTCTTCTTTTGCTTTTATGGACAATCATTGTGTGGTGAATTCACCGCAGCAGATAATGAGGAGCACATAGTCATTTCAAATCTGGCTGAGCCCACACAGGACAGCTGTCTATTTTAAGCTATAGCTGCTGGCCAGCGAACCATTAGCCTGTTTTACACCGATAGCAAATAGCCATTAGGCGTAACTGCAAGCCAGTTAGCCAACAGCCATCTGCCGCACACTGCAATTATGCTGCCTTAAAGTGCTGTTGGAAATATAGTAATTATGAGTTGAGCATGCATTAATGACCCAACACAATGGTAAATACGTCTGGGAAAGGGGGAATTTTCAATCATACCTGCGGTAACAATCTGTGTTCTGAAGAGCACGTAAGCTATGTGAATACTGATGTAAGGATGGGTTATTTAGTAAATAAAACAAAAAGCAAAACCACTTATGCGGCCATTTCACTTTTAATAGTACTGTCCAAAAGCATTTTAATGCGCCACAAAGTTATATTTCCATCTGAGCTCAGCTGTAGCAGCTCTTGATGAGCTTTGAAAGCATCCGGCGCCAACTGTAGTAGTGGTTACCCATTAGCTGCTAGCTCTCTGTGCCGCTGCCCGTGATGCGCTCAGTTCTCATTGACAGCGGGCTCAATGAGACCAAGACTAGCTCTCAGTGTAAATCTGCAGGCTGCGTTTGGTGACTCTTTTTCCTGGCAATGACAGTCACTGTAGTCAGCAGCACATTCAGGTCAAGCAACTTGACTCATTTCGTCACATTCTGCCACAAGCCTTTTTGCTTTCACAATGCTCTGATTAAGTGGTACAATAGTTGCAAATCTGCTGGCGTGTTTGCTGAAGAGTAATTACCAGCGTCTGATAAGCGTTCTGGGGAAGTTTCCCAGCTACATGATTTCCACCGAGGCTTTATCTCAATTGAATGTGATTGTCTTTGCCGAATTGGCTCAGCCATGATCCTGGAAACTGGCCTTGTCTCACACACATGATAAGACAACAGATTGCCTTGTACGCCATCCAACCAAGAATAATGCTGCAAGCTGTAATAATTTTCACCATCCGTCAGGGTTTTTCCACAACTACATGCCTTCTTCATCACAGAGATAAAACTGCTGCTTGCTGGCAAACTCTGAGAATCATAAATGGCGTGGTGGAGGCACTAATTGGCCACATGGAAGCGGGCTCAGGCTCCTCATAAACACATCATACAACATAAACACGGTGATGCAAATCAGGCTGTGCGGAGAGGGGAGACTGAGGGAGGGATGCTGGGATGTGAAGGTTTCCTACTTTCTTAATGTGCCTATTGTGTTGCTACGTGTGTGTGTGTGTGTGTGTGTGTGTGTGTCGGCCTCGCTTCTCCTCTCTCAGGATCCCTCAGTTTGTGTTACCATGGGGACGGCATGCTTCCTATATCTCTCCCGCTTAACCCCCCCTTCCACCACCACCTCCACCACCTCCACCTCTCTTTTTTCCCTCTATCCTTTACTCACTGGTTTCAGTGTTACCATGGCGACACATGTCTGTCTCCTCTCTGCCTGCTACCTGTTTCACATGCCGCCCTGTCTCACTGGGTCAGTCTCTCCGTCTGTCAAGCCCCTCTCAGACTGTCGTTTCAAGCCGTGATATTTACGCTTTACCTTCAATCTGAACGTCTCAGAGGCGTAATGGGCGGATCAAGTGATTCGCCATTCAGAGGTAGTAAGTAGTAGTAGGGGTTACATTAGCGAGACTGTTTGAGGCGGGATCAATGTGAAGATGGAAAATACATGACGTACGTTATTTGTGCGACCAACACTCGGGTAATCAGAAAAGAAGTGGACTGCATCATTAGAAACAGGCCTGTCACTTTAGTCCGACAGTAATCAAATCATGTTCAGCAAAATGCAGCTGAACATTTTTGTAACAACGTATGAAGAATCTCTATAGTGAGAAACAGCACGATGTGCAGTTCTTCCAACATTATTTTTTTGAATGCCCTCGCCACTGCCACAACTTATTGAACAAATGCTGCCGTCACCTATTGTACTAATAGATAGATAGATAGATAGATAGATAGATAAATAGATAGATAGATAGATAGATAGATAGATAGATAGATAGATAGATAGATAGATAGATAGATAGATAGATAGATAGATATACTTTACTTACTGCCGTTGCTTATTGTACACATACTGCCATCACTTATTATACTAATACTGCCGTCGCTTATTGTACACATACTGCCGTCGCTTATTGTACACATACTGCCATCACCTATTGTGCATATACTGCCATTACTTATTATACTAATACTGCCGTCGCTTATTGTACACATACTGCCATCACTTATTGTACTAATACTGCCGTCTCTTATTGTACACATACTCCCATCACTTATTGTACTAATACTGCCGTCGCTTATTGTACACATACTGCCATCACTTATTGTACTAATACTGCCGTCGCTTATTGTGCATATACTGCCATCACTTATTATACTAATACTGCCGTCGCTTATTGTACACATACTGCCATCACTTATTGTACTAATACTGCCGTCCCTTATTGTACACATACTGCCATCACTAATTGTACTAATACTGCCGTCGCTTATTGTACTAATACTGCCATCATTTATTTTACACATACTGCCATCACCTATTGTACACATACTGTCGCCACTTGTTACATGTCAGTAACGTTCCACAATGCCGGACTGCAATGTGAATGTCTGTCTGTCTGTCTGTCTGTCTGTCCGTCTCTGTCTCTGTCTGCTGGGTGTCTATGTGCCCTTGGCTTGCCTTTCTTTGTTTACTCTTTGTTTTTGTTTTTTGTGTTTTATGTATCTGCATGATTGTCTGTCTGGTTGTCCGTCCCTGTCTGTGTTTGCTTTCTGTCCCTACTCTCTTTCTTTTTTTCCTCTACTCTCCGGCTGACTGGCTGCCTGTCTGGCCACCAGGCTTTTCCACCTCTAATCCCTCCTCTCCTCTTTCTGCTCTGCTGCTCCACTCCGTTGTTCCCCCGAACATCAACCTCTCTCCCCATTTTTTTTCTTTTTCACCCCCTGACTCGATTGTTTGTTCCCACATCAAAACAGTATCCATTGAATGTCACTGGGAACACACAGTCAAAAAAAAGGAGAAAAAAAAGGGAGGGATTTAGGTAATTTTCGCAGACGGCAGCTGTTGCTATGGCGACACAACTTTTGGATTTGCTAGGGAGAGCGAGGGATGAATAGAGGGAGAGAAAATGTGTGAGGATAGAAAAATAAGAGGGGGGAGAAAGAAAGAAAGGCATGTCTTTGGCTGTGGTGCTACATGCTGGTCTCGGTTGAAGCTTTAATCCAGAATACGGACATTTTAGAAAGAAAGCACCTGAAGACAGTCATTCCAAACCTTTGTGATTATTTTTATTCAGACAAACAACACCACCTTCTCCTCCCAGCTCCTCTTTTAAAAACTGTCATCATTAGTTTAAATTTTATGCTGTCAATCACTTTGTAAGAGTGCGTGCCAGTTTTCCAAATCTCGCTTTTTTATTTTTTTGTGATGAAATCTGCTTGCTTTTGCGTGTAGAAAAGCACTTCATTAAGCTCTCAGTGGTACACTCTGGCCTTGCTTTGTTCTGCCTCTCCTGCAGTTTTTTAGCTGAAAAACTAGATCACCATGTTGAAAAAAGAAAAAAAATCATCTTAAGTCCATCAGTCAATAAAATAAAGAGGCTTCAAATGAAGGCAAACTAACCTATCATCCTCTATAAAGCATCTTCTGCTTTGTTTCTGTGAATCATGTTGCAAATGCATTTGTCACTTGCATGAAAATGGTGAAAATTTAATTTTGGATTGAACTCCTCTCCCGTCTGCGTGCTAATGCATTTAGAAAAACCACTTTATTATAATACGCATTTGAATATTCATAGTAGGCAGGCAGGGGGGTGATGGAGGAGACTGGAGCCTTTGGGTATTGATGTAGAGCTGTGGAATTAGCTGCGAAACTGCTATTGATTCAAGCTGTGAGGACTGGAATATGAAACACGAGGGGGGGAGGAAAAGGGCAAAAGACCTTATCAATGAACTTGGAGAATGAAAGAGAGTGAAAGAGAATGAGGGTGCTCAGTGGAAGAAGAAGAAAAAAAAAAAGAAAACCCAGATTATCAGTCAGCAGAGAATTGAATTAAAGGGAGACAGAAGGAGAGAGTGGTTGAAGAAAGAAAAGGAGATTATCAAGCGACACAGAAGGGGAACGAAAGAGACAAAGTACAACAAAAGTAAAAGGAAAGAAAGAAGTAACACAAAGAATGCAGCAAAGAAAGAAAGAAGGAGCTGACGGAAACAAGGAAGAATGAAAGAAAGATCAAATAAAAAGTGAGAGAACGGGGCGAGGGGTCAGGGCTTGCTGCGAGTGGCGCTCTAGCCCGGAGACGCCACGCTACAGTAAGCCCTCCGCCCCCGGGCGCTGCAAATTGTTGATGGGAGGACTACGTTGACAAATGTCAAAGTTTACGTTTCATTACGGAAGGCGGGGGCCGGAGAGAGGATGGAGAGAGGGATGGAGGGAGGAGGAGGAGGAGGAGAAGAAGAACAGGGGGGGAGGGAGTGAGGGAGGAAATGCCATGCATTCCATTAAGTGGCCAGAGAAAACCACAGAGAGAAGAGAGGGGAGGGGAGGAAACGACAGAAATGAGAGAGAAATACAGGAAACGGAGGAGGAGAGGTGGTGGTGGTGTTGGTGGGGGGTTAGACCACCATTAGACCACCATACATAAAGACAGATAGAGATAGAGAGGGGGGGGTATAAGCGAAGGAATGAAGTGCTCGATTCATCACCGCCTCCGCTGTGGTCCTGACCTTTGAAAATGGAGTTAATGTTAGACAAGGCAGCACTTAACATTCTGACGGCCTCCATGTTTGTTCTTTAGTCGTCGAGGCGGAGCTTCACATTACGCCCGCCCTATCCTGATCTCCAAATTGCAGGGCTTTATAACTATCTAGCATATAAAATATGCTAAGTTTACACAACAGTGTTTCACATTCTGATCTGAAAAGATAAAACTGATCATATTCCTAAAACCAACAATAAACTCGTTCTTTTTAAAAAAAAAATGTTATCCCACGATTTTGTAACCCATTTTATTTATCTTACCTATTACCTATTTCATGATCCTGGGCGCTACCTCGTCCCTGTCGGTCTGGGGAGAGCCCTGAACTGGCCACATGCTTCCTCCGATACATGCGGAGTAAGCAAACCACTTCTTCCGGGAGATTCCCCGATAGCATGTAGCGCGTAGGAAGATCACGTTATTCCCACCGGTTCCTCTCCCATCAGGCGCCCCGACCAACCAGAGGGAGGCTCTATAGCGACCAGGATCAATGCATGTTTTTGTGAGAGGTCCCTGTAAGGGAGAGAACATGCAAACTCCACACAGAAAGGCCCTTTTGCCGACACCGGAGACATGGAGGTGGGGACACGCCTCCAACGCCCACAGCATCCTGGCGGGAATCGAACCCAGGACCTTCTGGCTGTGAGGCGAGAGCACTACTAACTGGCCACCGTGCCCACTAATAAACTGGTTCTTCTGATGGCCTTCCTGTGTGCCTCAGACCTCCTCTGTTTCCCAAAAACTATTAAAATCACATCAGTGAGCAGCACCAATGAACTATGTGACATGTTCCTTTATTACCATGAATGTGGGCTACTTTGAATTGATTCTGTGCACTGTCCTGTTTCCTGCCGGAAATACTCACTGGAGCACCAAATGTGTATCGATCCGCATCTGAAAATAGTCCCAAACAAATTAAACATTAACCACACTGCCCAGCTGTTTGAATACCAAAACTTTATTGTCCACAATATGGAATCTTGCTTTTAGGTTAATTAATGGGCCTTTTCTTAAAAAAATACACATTTGCCACCAATTTCTAAAGATTTACATCTTCAGTAAGAATGAATAGACTCAGCGCAAAGTGAGATAGACTGACACATTGTCGATATTATCATATTTGTTGACACTTGGAAAAAAAATACATCAATGTCATAATTACTGTTATACATCTGTGTAATTGTGATATCTCTCTATTAAGCACAAGATCAGATTGTGTTTCTGTTAAATTTAAAGTTACCCTGTAATATCCAAAAAATAAAGAAAAACATAATAAGGTAAAACTACTTCTTTGTATGAAACTAGTGACACATCTCTTTGACAAGCTAAAATAACTTGAATTCAACAACAACACAAACCACACTCACTTAACTTTTCTGTTTCACTCATTTCAATGTAGAAAATAGAGTCTGCAGAAGGCCACAGAAACATAATGACAATAAAGGCAGGTCATTTTCTCTGGAACCTGACCCATATGGTCTGGGAAAATTGAATACATTTTAGTTGATGAAATCTTTAGCAAAAAATAACAAGTACATAACCTCAGAAATGTCTCGTCGCTGAACTCAAAACAGGTTTTATTGGCTCCAGAAGCTATTCAGAGGATCAAGGCAGTCTTTCACATGGCCGTATGATGTTATGATGCTGAATAGAAGCACAAATGTGCCTCAAACTATAAATTTAAGTAGTGCTTTAAATACATGTAAGCATTTTAAGCATTAAGTCCCCGACATTAGACACAGATCAACCTCAAACAACAGACGCACCACCACTGTCTTTGACTTACACATGAGTTCATGCTGTAGTGAACAGATGCAGAGCTTACAAACTGAAACCGAGCTGCTGCGATAAACGAAGATAAGAGCTGATGCTGCATTCACTGTCCTCTTGTGTGTCCACATGGAAAAGGTTTTAATTACATGCTTCTACATCTTTTCCAGCCACGAAGATCCTCCAAGTTACTAAAAGTGAATTGTTAAAAAAAGATGTAAAGTCAGTCGCCAATTACTGGGCCATTGTCCTTTCTAAAGCTTTATTAAACATGTCTAAAATGTTATAAAAAAACATGCAACGTCTCTGAACAACCAGTGTAGAAAGTGCTGAAAATAGAATAGAATAAATTATCTTTACTGTCATTGTCGCATGTATAACCAAATTAAGTGCATTCTTGTCATTGCAAAATGGAAAAAAAAATAAAGTAATTGCAAACTGAATAAATAATAGGAATGAGAAATGAGCAAAGTCGATCTAAACACCTCAGGATTTACAGTAAAGAACTACCTCTCCCTTGCCAATAAAATGCATTTATTGTGAAGGACATACAGGAAGTGGTGCAGTATCAGTCGAAGATTTAAACACATTTTATTGGAGCCAAAACTGTATTTGATAAACTGGTAGATTGGTGCCATTTGGCCGAGTCCACTTAAAAAGGTCAGTATCGACGCTGATCAGTATCCCTATAAGGAACTGCACCTTTAGAATAAATGAGGACTTCGATTGCAAAAAAATATCCACTAAAAACAAATGGAACTCAATCTTCCTGCACAAAATGACCTTTAACCCCCACAGTTGATCGTGCATGAAACATGTAAAATAAATTACTTTCTTCTGAAATCAATCAACAGTTTCCTTATGTGGTGATTGCACCATGTTTGCTCTTCCATTAGGTAAATAACTGTTAATACATCTTACAAGAGTCCATTTGTTCTTTTCTCTTCCGCTGCTTCAAGCTGAAACATTTCATCCTGCGATATATTTACCCGCGTCAGCTGGTGTTCTAACCTTGAATCAAAATGCAGTTTTCCAGCAAGCCTATTTCATCGCCTCGTATCTGCTCTGATACTATAGCTGTTCCTGCTCGGGGAGGAAAAAGAGA